>NC_135305.1:76107627-76413589 GCF_048772815.1 Callospermophilus lateralis | reverse complement strand
CTCAAAACACAGTGATTATCTATTTATTCCTCACTGAATATCACATGAAAGTAGTTTGCTGCATTTGTATCAGTGTTTTACAGGTAGAAAGATGCAGTGTCTGAGCAGGTAAACTACTATCAACATCTAATTAGTTATTATGTTTCTCTTAACATTATATTCTCCATTCCTAAAACATGGTCTATATCACAAATGTCTCAGTGCATTTCTCTGGCAATTACAGTACTTGTTTTATAATCTTACATGATCACCTTCTGTAATATTTCACAGCAGGATGGATTTGAAAGAAATTTATTGTGTTCTAATCAACATTTTAAATAAAATAAATTGAAAAGACTTTACAGGAAAAAAAAGAGTATTATAAATTTTGCTTTGTTTTGTTTTCAGATATATGTGTGTGTATTTACATTGTGCATCAGTTGGTCATAGCCAAAAACATTTTTTGAAAGACAAAGATATATTCACATGGAAATAGTTTGATTGCTATCATGGAGGCTACGAAACTAAAACATAAATCCTGCCACTGAGTAAATGTCATTATTACAGAGGAGGCAAGAGCAAATTAAGGGAACTCAATTGTAAAAGATTCCAACATCACAGCTTCAGTCAGGGAAGGTAGAGAACTGGGGAATGTTTCCTGTAAGTTGTAGTAGTTAAAATGGCTTTTGAAGAATGAGCAGGCAATTTGGATCTGAAAAGTTCACTGAGGAAAGAACCAAAGCATGTGTGAAAAATCACACAAATTCTCAGTAAGAGAGTACCAGGGTCAGAACTGCCCTTTGGAAAGATGAATGCTGGTCAGAGTTTCACTCATTCTACATTGAGAGTCATAATCAACTCTATCCAAACTTCCAGAATGGACAGGTAAAGCAGATTCTTTCTTCCCCTCCACCCCCAAGGCCTCCAAGTAAAAGAGTCCTGAAAACTGGAGAAAAGAGTACTTGTTTTTACTGTTCTTATAAAGCTGTGAAGAGTGAGTCTGGGCTGTTCTGCATTATGCTCTCCTTAATTTGAAGAATGTATTCATCATTGTGTACAAAGACCAGCAGAACCCAGACCAGAACTCATATTTCTAATATGAACATTTGAACACAATGAACTCACATTATCTAAGCATCTAGACACTTAGAAGAATTTAGTTCAATGAAAACCTCCCAATACCCTTCACCTTTCAAATGAAACTGGTTTGTATTTGGTTCTTGCTCCTTAAAAATAAAAGATCCTGAAAAATTAGAATTCTTCTCAGACATTAATTCTTCTTTGTGTAATGTGATTTACAATGCTTCTAAGTAAAGTCATGCCCAAATTCAGAGGGAAGAGTTAGCTGGCTGTGACTGATGAGTAAAATCTTCTAGTTATCTCTGCTACAGGGGTTCCTTCCTTGTTCTATACCTGTGTTGTCCTATTTGACAGTTACTAGCCATGTGTGGCTATTTAAATTTAGATTTAAATTAACTCAAAGTTATCAACAAAAATTAAGCTTCTAAATCGTACTAGCCACAATTCAGTTGCTCAATGTCTAATGGCAACATGTAGCAAATGGTTACTAAATTGGGCAGAACCAATAGAGAACTTTTCCATCACCACAGAAAATTCTACTAGGAAGAACTAGTCTATGGTATTTTCAAGGAAAAATATATGTATAATTACACCAGCCAATGAAATCTCTTTGAGAATTTTCTTAAGTAAAATACCCAAAAATATTAAAATAGAAGTTGCAGAATAAAGACACTGAAAGTTTAGAACAGGAAAAAAAATCAGCACCTTAATGTCTTCTTTTCTATATTCTTCAGGGGGATCTTTGCTTTTACTCAAGAATGCTGATGATCTGTACATCTGAAGTACTTTCCCAAGAAGGAAGGTGGTTCAAATGCTAATACATTAATGTCCAATCAACCTATTAGAAACCGACTCCATATGCTTCATTGTGAAGACTGTGAGCTCCTTAATGTCAAAATTCTTTTGTAACCTACTGATTTCTTTCTTACTCAGTACTAAGGCCCAATTCAAAGTGTGTTTTATCAAATAAAGAATGAAGAGGTTACAATACCCTCTTCAAGGACACTTTTTACCACCTATTGAGGAATAAAAAAAAAGGATAAAAACAACATGAAATTTGATACCTAACAATTGACATACAATTGCTATTGTTTTATAGGAATAGTTATAATGACATGAGAATGCAAATAAAGGGTATATGGTTTGGTTATTAAACATCTCTTGAAAAGCTGATAGACTAAATAACACTGGAATGTCAGAGGTAAAATGATTATAAGAGCTATAACCTTATCATTGGATTCATTAATTTGATGGATTAATAATTTGGATGAACAACGGGGTGGTAAATGTTGGCAGGTGGACCACAACTAGAGAAGTAGCTCACTGAAGGCATGGCCTTGGAGATCATATTTTGTCACTGGATCCTTGATTTCCTCTCTCTCTGCTTCCTACTTGCTACAAGCTCAACAATTTTCTTACACCATGCCCTTCTACCTTGAAGTTCTGACTCACCTTGGACCTGCAGCAATGAAGTCAGCTGACCATGTCTGAGACCTCTAAAACTGAGAACTATGAGGCCCACATCAATTTTCCATATTCTAAATTGTTCTCATTGGGAATTTTAGTCAGAGTGAGAGAAAGCTGACTAACATTAAGAGGAGAGTCAGAATAAAGGATTTATGAAAAACAGCACTTGAATTTATTTTGCATGTGGATAGGTAGGATAAAAAAGGAATCAGTATAAATGGTTGAATAAAAATAAAGAGAAGAGGCTAAAAGCAAATAATTCTATAAAAGAGGAGGTTGATGGACATAAAGAAAGATAAGGCCTTTGATGAAAAATTTTGCATGCCTTGATAAACCGTTATTATGCACTGGTTTAAATACCAAGGTTCTTGAACAAGCAGATAGCAGTCCACCTCCTCACCCCCAGGTATCTTTGTCACAAAGGACATTTTAATTTCAAAGGAACTGGGTGAATAAAAATTTGAGAATATAATCTCACAAACTTTATTATTCATTTTGTGTCACAATTTAATTTTTCTCATTAGCTATGTCTAGGGACACGTAAGTGCGCATATTTGCAGGAATATTTCCCCAGTGTTTCAAGTTCTACAGTTGTGAATATTTCAAATGAGGAGTCATTTTTCAATCATCTTCATGATTGTATAACAGATGGCTAAATGCTTTTAAAAGTCTTAATTATTATTTTTTGCCAATTTATCATTCCAGTCTTATCTAAAATGTCCTGCCTGTTTCTAATTGAGCATTTTATGGAGAGAGAAAAATGTGTCATTGGACTTTGCTACAGTTAACTATTATGATGAATTTGAGATATAATCACACATAAGTACAATGTTTATTTCTTATTTAAATATTCTTCAAATCATCAATATTTTCTTATATACTGTTCATGAAAATAAATGATATATTTTCTTCTTATACATAATCAGGTACCATTTGGTAATTTTCATTTAACTAAGAAATCTGAGATCTAAAATCATGAAGTGATATGGTCAGGTTAGATGCCAGGGTTAAGAACAGAATCCAAGTCTCCTCTTGCCTGTCAATTATTTTACATTGCATTATGTGGTTAATGTTAATAATTTTTATCACTAATGCTGCACCATTTTTCTCAGTAATTCATACTGGCAACATATATACTGAAACTGCTGCATGTCAGGCACTTGGCAGGACACTTTCAAGTAGTAAGTTTATTGCCCTACAAGGTAAACATTTTCCACACTTGATATTTGAAAACTAAATTAAGCTCAAGGAAGTATTATAACTTATAGCTCTAAGCCAAGCTAGAATTCTCAGCCATCTCTATCTAATGCTAAATTATGAGATTCTTTTCACAATTGACACTTATACTAGGCTGTAATAACTTATCACGATAATCGCATATACAATCAACATCTCACTTACTGAACTATAAAGTTTAAATAATTTTGTTCATTGATTCTAATCTAACCATACATTTTTTAAAAAAATTTAATTATAGATGGATGCAATACCTTCATTTTATTTATTTATGTGGTGCTGAGGATCAAACCCAGTGCCCTACACATGCGAGGCAAGTACTCTACTACCGAGCCACAACCCCAGCCCATTAACCATAAATTTTGAATAAAAAAAATTCTTAGAAACATTAATTTCTGTTATGTTTGATTTTAAGATGAAAAAGTATATACTATAAATTTGTTTTCTTTATCAAAAGAAAATATTCTATCCTAAACCACTTAATTCTTCAGGAAATTTTATGGTATTTAATCAATTATAAAATATATGATTACCTATAGTACCACTTTTAAAAAATATTACTAGTTAACCTATAAACATTATCCACTAGATCCATTCAGATTTTAGACACATTTTAAAGAAATGATCATCTTAAAACTGATAAAATATGATATTTTAAATTAATTTTTAAAACTGAAATTATTAAATCTATCAAACACCATCATTCGAAAAGTAAATTATCTGGTAAAAAATTAGACCTTATTTTTAAAAGGAGATGAAATTTCTAATATTTGGAGGATCAAATATTGGTTTGACTTTATTACCTTCTAAAATTTAGTGGGGTGTGTATTATGAGAAAAATCCAGACATATAAAGATAAAAAGTCCTTACAATTCCCAAATATTGCTTAGTTTATATTCTGTTCCAACACAATATTTTATCAAACTTTTGTTACTGAGTAACAAAACTCAATGGACTGTTGATTTCTATTAAGAAGTGACACATAAAAGAAAATTTAGAATTTTTAAAAATCACATAATTAAACAAAAAACTTTAGCATAAAGTTTAACATTCCTTCCAAAACATAACAAAATTATCTTAGTCTGTTCTCTCCCTCAGTTTTTAGCCTATGGTCTTGTTAATCATGACCAAGAGTCAATCACTGATATAAATCTTTTTAAAAAAAATCTACAATCATTTATTTGTGAGAATAATACTGTATAAATATGAATTTATCACTTCAAAAAAATGAAAATTGAGTGTTTGAAAATTTATTTTTAATTTACTATAGATTTTAAAGTCAATGGCAAATTTCTGCTTTTATGCCCAACATGTAAAGATCTTGAAAGTCTTAACCTCATCCTAACAACAAATACAAATGTGAACAAAGTAAAATGAAAATGATTTTCTTATAACTATCAGAGAATTAAGGCTTCAGGATGAAATGACACCATAAAAATCTAGAGATAATGCACAATATGTAAATTCACAGCCTGTCTCATCATCTTGGGAGCAGAAGGCACTGGAGTCAGTAACTAATAAGAATACTTAAACAGCACATTTGATGAGTTGTTGGAGGTACAAACTGTTGGAAGCTGACAGTAGAGCAGTGAGTGAGTTAAAAATTTAAGGGTCCATCTCAGGGAGATCCTATAGTTTCATGTCCCCCCCCCCCCAGGGACCCAACTAGATTCTCTGGGTGAAGATTAGAGAAAAAAATACAATTTTTAAAGTAAGGGTAGGATACAGGGGCAATAGCAGCGAGAAAAGAAGGTATTCTGAAATATGCCCATGGCAAAAGTAAAAATTTTGATACATATACAGAGCATTTTTTATAACAAAAGCTTTGGGATAGAGATGTAGGTCGGTAGTCGAGCAACCACCTAACATGTAGGAAACACTGGTTTCAATCTCCAGTATGCAAAAAGAAAAAGGAAAAAAAGAAAGAAAGAAACATAACAATAGCCTTCTTTCCAAGGGAAAATATTTTACAGAAACTCTCTGACCTGGGATTGGCAACTAGCCAATCTCAGCCTTCTATAGCCTTCCTTTATCACTGAAAGGCAGGGAAAAAAATTGGTAAGAAATCTTTCTGGGAATCACAGGACATGAAATTAGGCCCATTAAAATATGAGATGTGAACACAAGTTTACAGAACACTTCTGGACAGCACCTTACCACCACATCATCAGTATAAGAACAGTGGATTAGAATTGAGAGAGTTGAAGGACACAGACTCTATTTAAGAAAAAAATGTTAGGAAACTCCAAGACAAGAGGGGAAAGAAAAAAGAAGTAAGAAAATTGAAGCCTCTGACATCTGCAGCTACAACAAATATTAAATAGAACATAGTTCCAGCCAGATTAACATAAAACCTCACACCAAAAGCATAATTATGCACTTTCTAAATTCTAATATATCATTCCAGCTTTCAACAAAATTACAAAGCATGCTAAAAGTCAAGGGAAACACAGTTTGAACAGCCAAAGCAAACACAGCCTCGACTCAGATATGACACAGACTTTGGAATTACTGGATAAATAACTTAAAGTTACTATGAGTAATATATTAAAGGTTCCAAAGTAAAAACTTGATGGTATACCAGAACAGATATGTAATGAAACAGAGAAATGGAGATGGACACTCTAAGAAAGAATAAAATGGATACTAGAAATGAAAAGTACAGTAACCAATATGAAGAATATCATCATGGACTGGAAATTACTGAGAAAAGAATCAATGACCCGAGACGTGTCAATAGAAACTTCACAAACTAAAAGGCTTAAAAAAATGTTTACATAAAACATAATGACCCCAAATTTCAGTATAATTACAAAAAGTATAACTAACAAATAATGGGAATACCAGAATATCAAGAAAGGAAGAGAGGAAAGGAGATTAATTTGGCAATAGTAGCTGGGAATTATCCAAAATTAATGACAGATACCAATACAGGAGTCTCAGAGAACATGAAGCAGGATAAATATAATAAACTGAACATGTAGGCACATTGTTTTCAAACTACAGAAAAACCAAAGAAGCCAAAGAGGAGTAAGGACCTTTTATCTAGTAGCAAAATAAGAATTACAAAATAAGAGGTGCAAAAATAAGACTTATATCAGCTTTTGTGTCAGAAATCAAGCAATTAAAAAGAGAGTGCAGTCAAGTGTTGAAACCATTGTAAGAAAAAAACACAAACAAAACACATCTAGAAATCTGTATTCAGTATAATTATCCTTCAAACATCAAATTTTTAAAAAAAGACTTTTTCAAACAAAGGAAAACTGAGGGTAGACTTGCCTTGCAAAAATGTTAAGTTTTTCAAGAAGAAAGAAATGGATATAGGTCAAAAACTTTGATCTATGTTAAAAAAGAAATGTATGAAGGCAAAATATTTTATGTTTCACATTATTAACTGATGTAATAGAGAACATGGAGGTTAAATGGGTAATAAAGCAATATTATGAATAACCCTTTGTTCTTTAAAATCAGATAAAATGAATCATTCTTTTGAAAAATGTAAACTACTAAAATATACTCAGTAGAGGTAAATAATATGAATAGGTCTATAGCTAATGAAAGAAACTGAATCAATAACTAATAACTTTCAAGAAAGACAGTAAACATTTAAAGGACAAAGAGTATCAAAACTATCCCAGAACAATTTTGGGGGAATATTTTAGTTCATTCTATGAGGTTGGCATTATTATACTACCAAAATCAGATAGACATTATAGGAATAGATATCTTTCTATATGCATATTTCTCATGAATATAGATTATAAAAAACTTCAATAAAGTATTATCAACTCAAATATAACAATATGCAAAAAATATTATGGAACAAAAGCAAATGCAATTTATTCCAGGCATATGAGGCTGGTTCAATGTCTGCAAATGGGTTCATATAATCTATTGCATCAACCAATTGAAAAAAAATCACATGGTTATATTTGTTGGGGGGGGGCGTGTAATGCTGGAGACTGAACCCAGGGCCTTGTGCATGCAAGGCAAGCAAGCAATCTACCAATTCAGCTACATCCCCAGCCCACAAGGTCATACTGATATAAAAAAAGAACTTAACAAAATCCAATTCATGATACTCTCAGGAAACGAGAAATGAAGATAGCAGAATACAACACTCATTAATATGGTATTATGTAAAAATGTGGATGTGTAACTGATGTCATTCTGCAACTTGTAATTGGGGTAATAATGGGAGCTGATAACCCATTTGAATCAAATGTATGGAAGATGATATGCCATGAGCTTTGTAATGTTTTGAACAACCAATAAAAAAAATATTTAAAAAAAAAAAAGAGAAAACTCCCCATTTTGATAAAGAACATAAATACACAATCTACATCTAACCTCAAACTTATTTGATGAAGAAAAAAAAAAGATGCTGCTTGCTAAGTCTGGTAACAAGGAAAGGCTGTCCCCTTTTTACCTCTTGTATTTGACATTATTCTGAATGTCCAAGTTAATGCAATGAAACATGAAAAATAAATGGAATATATACAGAGTGAAAATAAAGAAATAAAACGATATTTGTTCACAAATCACATGATCATTAATGTAGAAACATCTCAACACACCAACACCAGCAACAACACTGCTAAAACCAATTAACTATTTATGACAAGTTTGCAAGATACAATGTTTTTGTGTTTTTAGTGCCAAGGGTTGAAACACATATGCTAAGCACACAGAACTACAATTCCAGCAAAATATAAAGTTAATATTAAAAAGTTAACTGCCTCCCTATATCAGCAATGAACTATTGAAATTTGAAATTAAAACACAATAACGTTAATAATAATACCAAAAATAAAATAGTTAAGAACAAATCTAATAAATATATAGAATTAAAATGAAGAAAATAATAAAACTTTGAAGAAACCCAAGGAATTCTAAATAAAAAGATTATCTGCATTCATGGATAGAACTCAATCAGTTCAGATGAAAATCTTCCCTACTCGACATATAAATTCAATATAACCCCAGTCAAAAATACCAGTAAGTTATTTGGTAGCTATAAACAAAAAGATTCTAATATGGAAAGGCAAAAGACAGATGAGTCAACTCCCTAGCAAAGAAGAGCTCCAAGAAAATACTAACTGACTGTAAAAACTACCTTACCTGGGCACAAATGCCTATAATTCCAGCAGCTCTGGAGCCTGAGACAGGAGGATTGCGAGTTCAAAGCCAGCTTCAGCAAAGCAAAGTGCTAAGCAACTCAGTGAGACCCTGTCTCTAAATAAAAATGCAAAATAGAGCTGGGGATGTGGCTCAGTGGTTGAGTGGCCCTGAGTTCAATCCTCAGTACCAAAAATATAAATAAATAAAAATAAAAAGAACTACTCTAGGGGCTGGGGTTGTGGCTCAGCGGTAGAGCACTTGCCTAGCATGTGCAGAGCGCTAGGTTCAATCCTCAGCACCACATAAAAATAAAATAAAGGTATCGTGTCCAAGTCCAACTACAACTAAAAGACGAAATATTAAAAAAAAAAAAAACTGCCCTAAAGCTTCAGTGATCAAGACAGTGTGTTATTGGCAAAGCAAAGACAAACGACCAATAGAACAATATAGAGTCCAGAAATAATTCCACACAAATGCAGCCAAATATCCTTTGACAAAGTAGCTAAGCAATTCACTGGAAAATAGAGGGGAGCCCTTTTGCAGGTGATTATTGCAGGTGATGTTAGGCCTTCATATGCAAAGTAATGGATCTAAACAAAGACCTTATGTATTTCACTAAAATTAACTCAACATAGATCTAAATGTAAAGTACAAAACTGCAAAATTTTTATTATGTGCAAGTTGCACATAGCTTAATAAGACAGCATAGGAGAAAATCTAGGTGACCATGGGTTTGACAGTAAGTACTTGGATATAAAGTTAAAAGCAATATCTACAAATGATAATGCTGATACATTTAACTTCATTAAAATTAGAATCTTCTTTGTTGTGAAAGACACCAATAACTGAATTAAGACAAATCACAGATTAGGGAAATTTGTAAAATGCTGAATCTGACAAGTATAGTAGTTTTATACAAGAAACTAAACATAGTCTTACCATAAGATCCAGCTAACATGCTCCTACATATTTACCCAATTGAGTTAAAAACATGTTCACAAAAAATTCTGCATATTTATATAAGCTTTATTCAGAGTTACCACAATTTGGAAGCAACCAAAATGTCCTTCAATAGGCAACTGTGTAAATGAATTGTGGTTCAGTCACAAATGGAATATTATTCAGAGATAAATAAGCTTCAAGCCAGAAAAATACAAAGAAGAATCTTAAATGCATATTGCTAAGTAAAAAACAGTCAGTCTGAAAAGTCCACGTATGGGTATGATTCTAACTTTATGATACGATTCTGACTACATAATATTCTGCAAAATGATAGAGACAATTAAAAGATTACTAGTTACCAGGGGTTGGGTATGGGGAGGGATAAACAGGTAAAGTACAAAGCATAGGGAATTTTTAAGATCGTGAAACTATTTTGCATTATACTCTAATGATGGAGTTTTGGTCATAGCTTTTATAATGCTATGACCAAAAGACTTGATGAGAACAATTTTAAAGGAGGAAAGAGTATTTGGCACTCAGTTTCAGAGGTCTCAGTCCATACTATTGGCTCCATAGCTCTAGGCCCTCAGTGAGGTAGAATGTCATGGCAAAAGAGTGTGGTGGAGGGATGCAGCTCAAAACATGACAGTCAGAAAGCAGAGAGAAAGAGATTGCTTCTTTCACCACAGAGAAAATATAAACTCCAAAAGCATGCCCCCAATGATCCACCTCCCCCAGCCACACCCTGCCTGCCTACAGTTACTACCTAGTTAATCCCTGTCAGGGTATTAATGCATTGATAATGTTAAGGATCTCATAACCCAATCATTTCACCTCTAAACCTTCTTACATGTTTCACACATGAGCTTCTGGGGGATATCTAACATCCAAACCATAAGGTGATATTTTGCATTATTAACCACCGAACTTTACGACAGAGTAAACCTTAATGTAAACTGTGGACTACATTAATAATAATCTGTTAATAGTGGTTCATACCCCCAATGTATTGATAGTAGAAGGGGGATGGCCAAACAAAGGAACTTTGTACTATCTGCTCTATCTTTCTATAAATCTAAAACTGTTGTAAAAAGTCAATTAGTTTCAAAAAGAAGTGAAGAAGAAATTAAAATTCAGTTTGGCCCTTGTAAGCACAGAGCATCAATTAGAGCTCCTCATATGGTAAAGAAATGCAACAAGCTGCTGCTACTTTTGGACACCACACTAGGCTCTGAAATGCCAAGGAATATGCAAAATCAAAAACCTTTATTCCTATTTTGACATTAGCCTTGCAAGTTGTGTATAGCTTAAAAAAGAAAATGTTTATCACTTTGTCCTCAGGTTACTTGTTTACCATAAAAGGTGAAGGAACAGAAGATCTTAAAATGACCTTCCACAACAAAAAGGGATTTAGTTTTGACATAATGAAAATAAATGAAACTGAAATTCCTTAGTAACTACAACCTAAAATCAAGACTAAGCACTCTAGGAGTGGGGGGAGAGAAGAATAGAGATTTAGTGGATGAGACAAAGGTGAATGAAGGGAAGGGAAGGGAGATGGGAATAGAAAAGACAGTAGAATGAATCAGATATAACTTTCCTATGTTCATAAATGAATACACCATAAATGAAAACTCCACATCATGTACAGTCACAAGAATGGGATCCTAATTAGTATAAAAGACTCCTTTAATGTATAATTTGTTGAAATACACTCTGATGTCATGTATATCTAAAAAATATATATATATTTTTAGAAAAAATAATAAAATAAAATAAAGAATAAGCATTTCCTAAATCCTAGGCCTGGTCCTCAGTGCTCTACATGAATACACGCAGCTGAGTCCTCAAGTTAACTCTATCAATCAAGTGCAACCATTCTCCCTACTTTATGACCAGGGAAGCAAAGTCCAGAGATGCTACATCATCCAGGCTTGAGAACCCGAATTTCAAACTGGCACATGTGGATTCAAAGTCTTTGTTATGGTGCCACACTTCTTCTCAGTTGTGGGAAAACTGGTATAAAAGTTACATGAGGAGGATATTTCAGTAGTGTTAAGCTAGATTCATTGCAACAATGTGGCTAATACTAAAACACGTGAAAATGCTCCAGTGTTTGTCAATCTGAGATAAGATTCTGAGAAAGTATTTGTGTAAGCGTAAGTGCTAAGTTACTGCGATCTTGGAAGAACTATGTGCATGTACATGTGTCACTTGACCATGTGTTTGTATGCTATGAGAAAGGCAAAGAGAGGAGAAAGAGATGGGAAAGAGGGAGGAGGGAAGGAGAAAGAGAGAGAAAAAGAGAGATCTTAAGGCTTTTAAAAAATTTCCTTGTGTTCACTTTGGATTATAATAACTTGAATAGGTCACCAAGGTACCACAACATAACTGCTGACTGCTATACCAAGGGGAGATTTATAAAGCTATATATCTCATCTCTGCCTCCTTTCCAATTTACTCAGTGTGGAAAATGCCATTGGCCTTCCAAAACCTTAACTTATGTTTGGACCCCTTCCATCTTAGAGTCTTATTCTAGTGTTGCTGACTATTAAAATGAATATTTCAGTAGGGCTGGAACAGTCTTATTAGTCCAAGCCAAGCTTTATATGACTTGTGCACTTTAAGAGGTTAATCTATCCAGTCAGCTTGCTTTGTTCAGAAGTATTAAATGGAAAGACTGTAACATTCAAAGAAAGGCAAAGTTCACTGGGTAAGCCCTCAATAGTATAATGGAGCATAAAACCTCCAGAAATTTTTACCATAATATTTTATGAAACATATGTGCACACTCATTGGAACAGAATCCACATTAAATGGTTTTGAAGGTCAGCTCAAAGTCACCACATATTCAGTATCTCTGTGAGAAACAGCCACTATTTAAAAAGTGCCTGGATCCAGAAGCTTCCATTCCCTACTTTGAAGTTTATTATCTGTCCATCAGTGTGTTATATAAGGAGGGAAAAGTCACCTACTATAACAATAGTACTATTTTTAGCCAAAGTCTAAAGTTCAGTAAAATATTCCAAATTTCCCTATCAACACATACTTGTATTATGAACAAAAGGAATCACAGAGTGTAATTCTAGAAGGAAGTGCTACTTTAAGTGTGGGCAAAAAATACAAAAATTAAAATAGTTATGTTATTCTCTACTTCAAAATCAATTTTGTAAAGCTTTGATGTTCACTGTTGTAAAAGGAATAAAAGACACTTAATTCCCACATTTAAAAGTAAAGTAAACTGAGAATCAGCATGATTAGAGCCAACTATTAGTAGTATTCTGATGTTTCTAAAATGGGATTCTAAGGGCAACTATGGTTCTCCTAAGGGGAAGGAAGTAAAGGTCCACTTTGCAAGACAAAGGTCAGATTTCTGCAGGCAAATGATACTTCTATAGTTGACTGTTCCTGAGTTGTCACTGGGGGTGGAGGGACTAAAAGGTCAAGAGAGGTTCCAAATTGTGCTCACAGCTTAAGGGACACCCCTGGGGCCACCTTAATCAATTTAAGGTCATTAGGAATTTTCTTTCTCTGGTTCCAGTTTTCCTCTCTTAAATCTTATTAATATGCATAGGTAAATCAGTACTGATGTTGATTTAAAAGAAATTAAATGTATTTAGTATTATATGCTGGTCAAAAGATAGAATACACCCAACAACCTCTTTTAAGTCTAAGACTGAATTCAATGAAATCCAAGTAGAAAACCGAAGTGGTAATCTAGTTCCAACAGCAAAGAATGATTATATAATAACTGTCCTAGTATTTTGCTATGTGATCTATGACACTCCTATGGAGTTGATTTACTTATTTTTTTATTTTTTGTCATACTGGTGATGGAACCCAGGGCCTCACACATACTAGGCAAGTGCTCTATCACTGAACTACATCTTCAGCCCCATAGATACAATGTAATATAAGACAGCATCTCACAAATGTTATTACCTTCAACAGTTTCCCCAATCACCACCTGCCTCATTATGGTAAAATTTAATAGTTTACCTTTTAAAAATGACTTATGAATCACTGAAATACTACAAATGATTTAGTAAAAGTATTGTTTGACAATATTCCAATGCTCTTCTATTGAGCACAAATACATATCTAAATTTTCTCACAATAGAATTGGCAATAACCCAAATGTATTAAATTTCTAAGACTTGGAAGAGTTCTGCCTATTTGTAATTAATGAAGGATATCTCTAAGTATTTTAGATAGATAGCGTGTAGAAAACATCTGTATTTAATTATTTCATACTTTTCTTAAACAAGACAATGGGAATTGAATTAGGAATATTTTGAAACCCCTATAGAGATATTAAAGTATTAACGGCTGTTCAAGAACTTTACTGCTACAATGCTTGAAAATGTTTAGTTTTACAGATCAACAGCCTGACACTTCATAAATATCAGATTTTCAATATAAAAGGAAGAATCTTGGAATACCGGACAAATACAGAAAATATATTACTCGAAAGAGCCAAGGATTTTCACTATTACTATATATCAAATAAACAGGCACAGAAAAGGTCTTGCACATTTGCAAAGATTTCAATAAGAGTGTGTAACATATATCCTGATCAGAATTTCTCTTGAATTTTGCTGTGAACTGAGAATTTCAATGAGAATAAATTAACAGCTTGCTATTCATTCTTCAGAGAGGAAAAACTATAACCTGTTCTCATGGAAACAGAGACAAAGTATGTGTTTTTAGTACTTATCCCTAAGTTTTGAAAAAGATCAGATTTTCTTTCTGGATGCTTACTGGTCCCAAATGCCACTTCTTTTCAAAGACAGTGTCAGCTCTGCAGTCAGTTTTCAATCTCCCAGTGGTAAGAATATATTCAAAGGCTGTGTGCTCAGCAGGACAGAAGTCTTTCTCTGTGAATGTAACTATATCACTCATCAGTAACCTGCCATAAGGGGACTCAGTATTTTCTTTCCTCTTAGTGATTCTTTGGGCTCTTGCATGCCAGTGACTCCCTGAGACCTGGGGCAATATTCACAAAATCTTTGTCCTTAGCTCCTCCACAAGATACTGGTGCAACTAAATGTAAAGGTTGTAGATCAAAGTCCCCACATTCTAAGTCACATGTCTTTTAGGAATCAATTTTCATAAACTATATTCCATGTTTTTGAAATACATAGAAGTTACTCTTTACTTTTTTCCTTTTATCCCAGAGAAGTTTATTTATGAGAAAGGCAATATGATTTGTTGATAATAGTGAGAAATACTGATACAATATGTAAAACCCAGTCATTCATGAGTCTGTGTAGGCTTCCATAGAAGTATTTTACTACACCTCTCAACTCAGAAACACTAAATCCTTTAGGCTACAAAAATAAAAAGGCACAGATTGCATGACATGTATGGCATGTAACCATTCTTTCCCAGTATCTGTAACAATATGAGCTACATTGTGGGTAATACATTTTTATTCATGATTTTTTTTTAGATCTTCATTATGCTATAGGTAAACTATATGACAAAAAATAGTTTCAATATGTGTTTTTACCATCCACATCCTCTTTAATTACTCAAAACTTCTTGGAGAATGAATATAAATATTTGAAATCATTATTTCTCTATAGATTTTATATACAGAAATCTATACTTTTTAAACTAGTCCTGAATAAAATACAACAGACTAAACTATCCTTTATGAAAACTTTTCAGATAAATTATGGATATAAATTTTTTAAAATGACAACTGCCCTATCTAAAAACTGTATTTGGCAAATATCATAAGATTTAGAACAGAAGTATACAAATGCTACTTTTCTGTATATCTAAATAATGTTTAAATATACTTTTTATAGTGATAAGAGCACATAACACATTAAGTATATACATCCCAGAAAGCTCAGAAAGGAGAAGAAGATGGGAAAACAAACATAGTCCTTAGAACTACATAGAATTTTACTAAATTCTAAATACAAGCTCTATTATGCCAGTTCCCCTAAATAAATTTTAATATAACTATATGAGATAATTAGGTCCAAATTCTTGTTCTCAGTTCTTCAATCTGTGAGACATTAGGCAAGTCACTTACTCAGGAAGGTATCCTTGGCCTTACCTGTTTTCACCACATAAGCAGTTAAAGTAAAAAAAAAAAAAAATACTTTTTCAGGCAAAATAAAATTTTTATACCCATTTTTGTAGAAAATCATTGAGGCTCAGGAGAAAAATAGTGGAGGCAATTAAAGGGCTTCACTAATGGAAAATAGTTAAATTTTCTGAGGGATCAAATTTCTATTTTCTATTACTCTAGTCTTCATTGTAAATACAAAAATATTTGGCTAACAATCAAATATGATTGTCTTTTAAACTTAAAAAAAGTTGCTGTGATTATATAGTGAATCAAGTGATGGATAAATATAGGTAGGGAAGTATGTGTCTGTGTGTGTGATTCTGTGTGTGGGACTGTTTGTGTTTGCATGTGCACCCAACCATGTTGGCATGTTTGTGTGTGCTGGGTGCAGGGGAAGGGAGGTATTTAATACCTATAGTTCAAACCCTTTGATTTTCCTCTATAAGCGACCAAATAAGACAACCGGTAAGTTATGGAAGAGCAAATAGGTTTGTGTTAAGCCAACTTACCAGTTTTTCGAAGGGGAAAATCGTCCTTGGTATCTTGTGCTCCTGGTAATGTGTATTTGTAGGATGGAGATGTTCCACTTAGGGGCGGAGAGCTTTGATCCAATGATGTGTGGTGGGCAGCCCTGCAAAAGACAAAGAAGGTTCACCATTGACGCTGGAGTTTTTACTGCATGTTGGTCAGCAATAATCAGTTGCACATGCTGTACACGCGCCTCAGCTGTGTTTATGTTCCTTTTTCCTAGTGTATACAAACCACAGCTTCATGTAACCACATTCACTATAGCATTATGTTATGGAGTAACCCAGGATGCCTAAGAATGCCCACTGTGTGCTTGGTCATACAGTCACATAGATAAGTTCACCTCACTAAAAAGGAGAATTTACCAAATGCCAGAGATTTGATAATTTGAGATTACTGTGCATGTTTTCTTAAGTGCCATACTAGTGGGGAAAAAACAATCATTGTCTGGATCTCTTTTTACTCATCAATGTAGAACAACCAAGGTATAAACATATACAAGGACTTCTTTAAAAATAGCTAGATAGCACATTCAAGTACTTGAAGATGACTTCTTTAGTGACAAGACAATACACTGCCAAAAGTCCCAGGTCTCTTGTGTTCTAGAACAGTTCCAGAGGTATGGAATGGAGACCACATTCTTCCTCAATATGAAACTAAATTTTAAAAATATTTTTCTTTCCTGGGTGACTACACTGAAAAATATGCAATTGTGCTATTGGAGAGTGCTTCATAGGACTGAAACAAACCACCTCGCCACTAGTTACCTTTATAATTGTTATATACAATGAAAACAATGAACAGGGCATAGCACCATTATCACAATGGTTGTTCTATCAGTACTATTTATTTGAATATTCTTAAGAATTGGTTGTTTTAAGGATATTTCATCTACCTATAACTGGAAAAATGGTATTAAATTCATATTCACAGATTAATGATTTATGGTTATCTGGAGGTGGACCCTACTGAAGTTCAATGAAATAAGACAGAATTGCTAAATAACATGTGAGAGCCACATTTAATATATTCAAGAGAACAGCCAAAGAATTTGCAGTTGAGAATTATTTGCATGAGGTTGTTTCTAAGTAAAAAATAGCATTATCTTTTCTTAAAACAGGCTTTAATTTTAAGGGACATACGAATTAGTTATAAATTATGAATGCAATTTTGGCTAACAATTGCATTTCTTTTAAAATGCTTTGGGATGTTGATAAAACATCTGAAAACTTCAGTAGTCAGTTTCTCGAGTTAACTGACATGCATGACAGTGATTATAAAAACCATTAAGATGCATAAAACATTCTGGAATCTGCCTGTTACTTTTTATTCAGGATGCACAAAATGGTAGATACCTATAAAATAGACTTATAATTATAATAATTGTGTAAAAACATCTCCTGGGATGCTCACAATTTCCATATAATAGAGTAATTGAGTATTTACTTCCTATCCTTGATGATGTGAGCAATTAAAAAATATGTTCATTTAAAATCCTTTGGTCATTCAGTAAACACATTTATGAGAGAAATGAAACCATCGCCTATTAATCTATTAATCCAAATGCGATTTGCCTTTCAATTCTTTGCTCTGATTACCACATCCTTTTATAGAAAAAGAATTATATATTACATAATATCTCTTTACTGGACTTGGGAAAATACAATTCCATAAAAACTCAAATACCACAGGGCACCATGTTGTCCGTGTATGTGTCAGAAGCCGTACACTGGAAAGAAATGAGGTGTAGTGGACAGGGGTAAACTATTTACTCACTGAAGACTTAAGATTTATTTATTTAACTACCTCTCTTCTCTTCCTTTCCTTTCCCTTCTTTCCCTTCCTTCCTTATTATTTTTTTATTGAGTCAAAAATCATCTGTACTTGTAAATATAGCCATCATTTCCATTTCATATCAAGCTAAGCAAAATAAAATAAAATCACAATCTGCCAAATCTTTAGACATGTAGATATCGGATGTACCACTTGAGAACAGAAAGATTAAAAATACAAATTCATTTCTAGGTCCCACCACATTTGTCAGTTATTTGTTCAACAAAGGAAAAAAAATATTTCTTTGTCCTCAAGATGACAAACGCTAATATTTGTTAAGCACTGCTCTCAGTTATGAGTCACTTTATCACCTTATTTCATAGGACCTTCCCAGCAACCCTAGAAGGCAGGTACTATTATTATCCTCTTTTTATGGAGAAAGAAACTGATCCTTAGAGAATTCAAGGAACTTGCCCAGAGCCACACAGTTGAGAAATGGCAGGCCCAGGATTTGCGCCCTGCTCAGCTAAATACAGAACCTGTGCTCTTTACCCCTGAGAATGAAAATAACCAAACACTGAACATACGTGTACCAGAGCTTGGGATGGCGGCTCACGGAATGATTTTTTCCATTAGTTGGAGTGTCTTTCGTTGCTGATTTACTCAACAGGAATTCTTGAAGCTTCTGCTTTACTTCTGTACTTGCCACTGCCCCTGAAAAACACACACACACACACACACACACACACACACACGAGAGAGAGAGAGAGAGAGAGAGAGAGAGAGAGAGAGAGAGAAAGAGAGAAACAGATGTTGATTGTGAATCTTGTCCTCTCATGCATCTAGAATATTTAACAATGATTAAGTAGTAACATCACTGGTCATAGGATATAAAGTTTTCCTATTAAAATAAGAAACCAGGATCTAAATAGGCTTTAGAAAATGGAACAGCGATACTTTGCAACTTGTTAGTTAAACTGCCAATTTCCAAAAGACCTTCAATGAGTTCTTTAATTGCTTTTGCAGAAAGGGGATTCCTGGAATTAATATTAATGTCTTTTTAAGTTTAAAAAACACTGCTGAGGAACAAAACACTGTGTTTTAAAAATCAAGATTCTTGGGGGACCATATCAGATCCCTTAAATATATTAAAATGATCTTTTCTGGGTTTATAGTTTGAAAAACTTAACATTTTTAAAAACCCCTTTGAGCATTAAACAAATAAATATTGCTGACAATTCAGTTCAAGTCATCAAATTTAAACCTCGCTACGACCTGAGTTTGAACTGACCTAATATGGGGAATTATTTGGATTTGTCTCCCTCTTGTGGACAGAACGTTTTCAAGTGTGCTGTCTTAAATCTTTCCAAAGTCTGAGTATTCAGAAATTAAATGGAAGCTAGATGTGGCTTATGGAACAATGCTTAATTACTTGGCCAGGAGGAAAGAAATAATGAGGCTATGTGGAAGAAACTTTGTTATTAAACAAAATGGTTTATACAAGACTGCTTTAGTATGACATTATGTTTAAGGTCTCAAAGAACAAAAATATCATCTTTCCACTGCTACATTTACTTCCATGATACCCTGCAGACTGAATAGAGAGCTGATATATGAATGTCACAGCTTTACACTTGAGTCTATAACTTATTATCTTAATTAAACACTGGCAGTTTTGATAAGTTTAATTCCACTGTTTATCAGGCTTCTTTACAAATGATGATCAGGTCAAGGTGAGGGAAGAGAGTCTGTCTTTTACCCTGGTGCCTCTTACTTTCTCGTCCTCTATCTTTGCCTCTGAGAGGAGGAAGCTGCTGTTCTCTGCGATGCCTCTCTACTTCCTGTTCTTGCCTCTGCTGCTCCAGTTTCTGCTCCTTTTCTAGGAGTTCTTGTTGCTGTTTTATGGCTAGAAGTTCCTGTTGCAACTTGCGAGAAGAGAAAGACATGAGAGTGTGCAATTTCTTTAAGCTTTGTAGTCAACGTTGACTGGTCAAAAGTGAAATGTTATGAGCTTTTGGAACTTGTTTTGTCATTAGTTCAAAGTTTTACCCACTCTTTTTGAAAAGCATCAAAATCTGAAAGCAAGCAACTAAATGTCAAGAAGGTCTTATTATCACTGACAGATACGGTTTTTAGCTAATTCCATTCCCTGTGTCTCTTTATTAAAGATAATTACCAAATCCACTCATATATTTTAGTTTATGTTGACTAAATCTTTAGTTCTCTGACAAACTGCCTTTGTACATATGAAATATACAAACAGGCAAATGCAGGGACTGCCCAGAAGTCTATTTCACAAAGTCTCTCACGTTATAAATAAATAACCTAAATCTTCAGTTCTTAACCTAAGAAATGATGTGAAAATAATCAAGGTGAATAAAATGGTGAGATATGAGTCAATTGGGGGAAATATACCTGAAATAGAATGAAGGCTGAAAATGTCAAAACCTTACAGAAAATGTTCTCAATAGACTAAGGCAATCTGCGTGTCCATAATAGGTTCATCTTTCAAAACAGCAGAAGTCTCTAGACTTTCATATAGCACATAAAAACGTTTAGATGAGAGACACTGGTTAAGATGAAATCACTTCCATGAAACTATTGTCTAACGCACTATTGTTTGGCTTTCTGAGTTCCATGAATTCACTTCTAAATAATGAATAACATGAATAT
Source organism: Callospermophilus lateralis (assembly GCF_048772815.1). Lineage (NCBI taxonomy): Eukaryota > Metazoa > Chordata > Mammalia > Rodentia > Sciuridae > Callospermophilus > Callospermophilus lateralis. The sequence continues at coordinate 76,392,702 of NC_135305.1, read as the reverse complement.
GAAATATTCCTAATAGTTATCTCAAGATGTCAGCTTCCTTTCAGACTGAGAAATTTGTACCTATGAAGAATAGTAAATGTGCCCACTGAGGAATTACTGGACTCTCTGAATTCTACTTAGCCTCCAACATTACTAGTATGAGACCTGAAAAGTTACTAAACTACTCAGAGCCTCAGTTCCTCATAAGTGAGATAGAGAACAGTCTTCCTCATATTTCATATTCATAATGCATACAAATTTAGTTTTTTGGTTTGAACCATACTAGTTTTCATTATTACTATTTGTAACTTTTGACACTAATGAAAGTATATTTTTATATTAGATTAGTACCTAAATCTCTGAATTTTATACTGAAAAGTTATAGAACAAAAACAAAAAACCTCTATGAAATGGCATCAGGGTCTCTCAGGAATAACAGGAAAGCAAGTGTGCAGGTCAACCATGATAGCCTTGTCACTAGCAAAGGACAAGGTTAGAAGCAGTTCTGGTTACTCTTCATATTAAAATGTTTCATTGTGGCTTAAAAAAATTCACTCTGATTTCACTGTTTCAATGTTACTTCTACATAGATATTAGGATTGGTCACATTGATTCAGTGCTTCATCCAAAGCCCCAGTGCATCTAAACTTCAATCTCTCTTAGGAGTCTAGAAAAGCACACAGTCTCATTACCACAGCTACTATTCACTACAAAGACTGCAGGAAGGAGGTTTAAAAAATAGAAAGAAATAAAGACTTCACCTATCTATTTCCAGATGTTCTGACCCCTGAGCAAGGCAGGCTGATTTAGGAGCCGTCGGGGTAGACAAGGTAAGACTATAGTTCTTGGAACAACTACTTTCTGGCTATGTAGCTTTGGAAAATTACATGATTTATCTCTACCTCAGCTTACTAGGTGGAAAAATGGGATAAGAGAAACCAAACTCAACAGATGTTGATTATTAAAGAAGCAAGAGAGTTAAAAAGGTGTATATTTAAAGCTCATGGGCTGTACCTCCTCGTGCAAGTAAAATCTTAATGAGAATTAAAACTATTAACTTTTAGCCTTATCCATAAAAAGAAACAAAATGAAATAAAAAGTTAAAAAGTAAATAACTTCCTAATCTTAAAAGGAAATTTTAAATATGTCTTTAGCTTCTGAGAAAAATAATGCATTCATTTGGAAATCACTTTAAAAGCTAAATTTTCCTTTTAGCTTTCTCATAATCCTTATTCTCTTAAGAGCTCTTTTCCAACATTTTCCAGATGTCAATAAACCTATACTGTATCATTTTGTTTATGCCACAGAATCAATTATCTACTTTCTACTATTAGTTTTTGAGTAAAGTTAAATAATAAGCTATTTTCCAAAAATTATACTAATCTTCTGACTACAAAAGGCACCAAATAAAAATGAAAAGTAGAAACTTAAAGACAAGCAACCAATATGCTAATGACTTATTGGCATTACCCTGTATTCAGGGAAACATGACTCATAGAGAAGTAAAACGAACTACACAGTTCCTTCACCAACAAGGTGGAGAGTACAAATCTTCCTCATGCATCACTTCCAACCTAACACATCTTGGAAGACTAAGGAAAGAGATCAAGGTGTCAATGTTCCCATTATTATTTCAAAGTCAGATCAAAACAATACTTTGGCATTCATTCAAAAATAAGTTCATAAACAGAATAAAGTTTACTCATATTTTAAAATACAGTCCTGAGCTACAGATTCCATAAGGGACCCAAAAGTAAATTCTTACTCTTACTTTTAAGGTATCTTCTATCAATAATATGAAAGAGTTCTTTTGGTAAAGTTCATTAGTAAAAGAAAAAGTTATATTTTGTATCAGATATTTGAGTCTTTCTTAAAATGAAGATAGATAATATAGACCTCCAGGCTAAGGAAATACCTTAAGGAAACATAGGGAAGGAGATAGTATTCAATCTTCCCAGCCACTGGGATATTAACATGGTAAAATTATATTATATTTGCAAAGATTAGTTACCTATACCAACCTCACATTAGTGGATGGACCTGATATGCAAGCAAAAGATTAAGTTCCTAGAATACAGACTGACAAAATATAACATAGAATTCATTATATTAATAAATTAATATATGTTGAAGTCATCTTTGAAGGACTTAGTTATAAAAATAAAATTTTATCATAAATATATGCTATTTTATATTATTGTCATAATAAGTTCAAATCAAATATTTACTTCATCAAATCTAAAGATCCTTGCTTTTAACAGTCTTTGTCAAATATTTGAAAAATATGAATAAAGTATTTCTATCTGAAGATACAAGAAAAGAAATGAATACATGGTTGCATCTATAATAACCTGATAATAGGCCACTGTGAAAATAATTCTGGGATAGGATATGGATATATTTCTTTCGGGATAATCTAAACAACCCAAATCATAAAATGTCAACTCTCCTCAAAATTCAATAAGTTTTTATCTACAGTCCTACATAAACATTAAAATATTTTCATCAGTTTGTCCATATAAAACACCCTTGAGGGACTTGGGTATAATGGCATGGTGGTAGAGAGATTGCCTAGCATGTCACATGCAGAGCTCTCATTTCAAGCCCCAGTACTGAAAAAAAAAAGTTCTCTCGGTTCATATAAGGTGACTAATTTATCCTTTCTGGTAAACTGTTTATGCAGATTCTATATAAATATAAAATGGGTCTTTCCAGGTTCATGGTTCTTGATGGTAAGAAGATGGGGGAAATGAACATATTGGAGAGAATCTAAATGAGAGGGGGAAGTTGGGAAGTTACTATTCCTTAGGAGTGATTCTGTTAAGCCAAAGGGTAAGAGTGGTAGAGATTTCTCTATTAAGCAAAGCAGGTTTTTATCAAGTACTTACCCAAGGATTTTATTAATACAACACAAATTACCTTCAAGCCATATATCCATGTCTTAATCACAGGGAAACTTCCCCCTCCGTTCTCCCATGGTTACTTCTCATGCCCATGTATGTCATGGTGCAGATGCCCCGACTAAGATCAGAGACAAAAGAAACATTTGCTACCTTGATGTGTTCCTGAAGCTGAGCCTGGTGTTGCCGGGTCAAGTTCTCATGTTGTTTCTGAAACTCAGCTATCAGGAGTTGCTTCTGGATTTGTTGCTGCTGCTGGATAAGAAGTAACTCCTGCTGCAGTTGCTTTTCACGGACAACAGGGTCCACCACAGGCATCATCATCCTGAGGTCTGTCCTTAAGTCTAAAGGCGAAATGGGCTCCAGACCCACTGGAACCTCTGACTTCACATCCACTAGAGAATGAGAAAAAAAAAAAAAAAAAAAAGGAAGGGGGGGAATTAATACAATAATTTGGAAACAAGCAAAAAATAAGATACTATACTATATCCTGTATAACAAGTCTTAAGTCAATGATTCTAGTTATTTCTTTATAATCACAATAAAAAGGCTTTTGTATGTCAGTTTTGATAAATGGACCATGTGCTAACTTTCATTCAGTATTCTGTACTCTGCCCTGAATCTTCTGCACTTCTCTTGTTGTTCAATAAGATGAGTTCACTGGTATAAAAGTCGTTCATAAAATTTCTCAACTAGACCACTTAAAAAATATTAAGCCAACTTGGGACCAAGAAATAAGACAACATTAAGAGAAAGATGTCATATATCAAGAAAGAAATTCTACAACAAATCAATATGTACATTTATGAACTTTTCTAAAATTAGAGTCAGAAAGACATTTGACCATAAAAAAGTAAAACTTGTAATATATTTACAGGGATATCGGGCCTAGCAAAAAAAGAATACAGATCTATAAGACAAATGTGGAAAATGTCAATTAACCATAAAAATGATGCAAATGGATGGCCAAAGCCAAACACCACGGAGTGAAAGTGGTCAAGTTTCTAAGTGCCAGTCTTTAAGCAGTAATCATCTGAATCTCCATAACCTCATTTCTGAAATAAACAAAGCAGAAGTATAAGGAAACTGAAAGTTATCATTAATTAAACCACCCACCAAAGGAAGAAAGATCTGCTGATATAAGGATAACTATAAAAGATAATATTTAAATTGATGAAAATCAAATGAGATAATGTATGTAAAGTGCTCACTAAAACTTCTAATAGATAAGAATGTTGCTTCCTAGCAGTAAAGCAAGAATGCTCACTCATTGGGTGATGTCCAGATGCATTGTCTGTTTATGCCTAGTGTCCATTCTGATTGGTCAGTGTCCATGACAAACTGGTAATGAAATATTTTGAGTTTGACTCTATCTCATAGGAATCAGGAGAGATTTATAATTAAATGAGACAAATTAAAGACAGTAGGGATTTTGGAATGGAAACTGAATGTTATGTCTCTTTTGAAAGAAGTGAACTACTATTAGGATCCAACCAATTATTCACAAGGAAAATATTTAAACCCAATATGCAGATTAAGATAACCAAATTTTTAATTGAAAACTTTTTCAAAAATGTAAGCATTCTGGGAGCTTAACAAAATGCTTCCATAATCCAACTCTAACATGAAGGCTGCTAGTTTTCAACTTCTGCCCTAACTCTGAATATCTATTCCTATTTTTCCAGCTGTGCAACCCTGAGGATGTTATTGACTTCTCTAAGTATCAGTACCTAAGAATGAGATATCTACAGTAATAGTAACAATCAGGTTGTTAAAAGGCTCAAGTTAGATCACTCATTCATAAAACTTATAGCTTATAGGACATTTCTCAATAAAAAATTTGGTTTTGCTTTTTTAAATTATATTAAAGTGGAAATTTCTCATATATTATAATAAATCAATATAAGAAAAAATAGGAAAATAAAATGGTATTATTTCTATTAAATATTAGAAAATAAGTACACTAACACCTCTAGAAAAAGAAAAGCACACAGTGTACCAAGTGAAAAATTACCTTCACTGGTAAAGAATTTAGAATTATAAATAAAAATATAGCATAAATATTCAATTATCATATATGACTCATGTATATGTATACATCTGTGTGCATATAACACACCATTGTATAGTGCAAGCCTGTGACCAAATCATTTATTGCAAATGGTGCTGCCAATTGATATAAAAGTTCTGCAAAATCAATTTGGTGATATGTGTAAAGAGTTGTCAAATATTTTTGCCATTTGATTCAGATTTCCCATCTCTTGAAATATATCTTACAGAAATAATACTAATGGAGAAAAAAAGACAAGTTCAATGACCTATTGTTTACTGCAGTATTATTTTTACCAAAAATTGAAATCCCCAACTACAAGAAAATGTCAAAGTAAAATATGTTACATCCATTTGGTTAAAAAAAAAAAAAAAAAAAAAAAAAAATATATATATATATATATATATATATATATATACACACACACACACACACAATCACTAAAAATATAATGTTTATGAGAACATTAAAAATGCTGTTATATCATAAAGTGAAAAAATAATAATAAAGATACATTTATACTACAAGTAAATAAAATTAATTTAGCCAATATACTAAATATGTATTACTTATCCCCTTAAAGTCCCTGGATTTTTTTCTGTATGATAGGGTTCAGTAGTTTTTAAAAGACAAAAATTCCAGCCCTCACTAATTATATATTTTATTTAGGTTGTAAATCTTATAGGTCTGTGAATTCTAATAGCAAAGACTGGTGATACAGGGAATAGGGCATGGTTGTAATTTGAATGGAAATATGAGTGATTCTTCTCCTTCTTCTTCTTTTCTCTACTTTTCAAAATTTCAACTAATATTCTGACTATTCTTATAAGTATCTAACTTTGATTTTTAGATTCCGCACTGGGAACTGCAAAGTTAATATTCCATATGGATTTAAGAGCTATTTTCAATTAGTTAAGAAAGCCTAATAGAAATCCTGTCTATAGATGTTACGGTTTCAAATACTAAAGCTGTAAACGTCCTTGCATGTCATTTGAATTGTATGTGCATGTGCATGTAGATGAGTACCAATCTTGGGTGTTAATATTGGCTATTTTTCAGAATTGCGTGTACTGATCAGAGGTTTTCAGTGGTGGCACTTTTTGTGACATTTTAATAAAAATGAGAAAATGATTCATTAATAAACTCTAGTTTGATAGACAATGTCTTCTAAAACATGATATTTACGAAAGGAAAGAAATTAATTGTGACAAGTCTGAAAGCAAATGAGGATGATGGCCTATGAGATCTCTTAGTTGTAATGCCCAATGTAGAACTTTCAGTCAGTTCTATGGTAACATGAGATTTTGAGCATTAATTTAAAAAGCTGGCATAATTTCAACCCAAAGCAATGACTGTTAATTATATATTTCATTTTACATTAAAAAAGCCAAACCATGGCCTTCAGTTTTTACATGAAAATCCCAGTAAACAAAGGTCAGACTTTAACTCAATAAAGACAAAATGTAAAAATCCAAAAGACCCTGTAGTCTCTCCTTACTGGCATTCCTATTATCCATAAAGTACAAAGATCAAACCCTTAAATTTATTTTTTGGCAAAAAAAAAAAAAAGATAAGAAAAAAAAAATCCCACCACTCTCTGAAACAGTTATTGTAAACCTCAAAGGGTAATTTGACTTCTTAACCTGCTATCCCAACACAAATGATTGTGTCTAACTGCTTGCCTTTGTTCAGAGACTAATCACTAAATTGTGAAAAATCACCCTCAACTTACAAAAACTGCTCTTGATTATAAATAATTGCCCAAGACTGAGAGAAAGCGGCAGGCAAGATCCCAGTCTTTCATCCAATTTATTCAGCAGCAATCCACATTCCATTTGTCTAGACTAAATATAGCAACGTTTATACAAGAAATCAATAGTGCCTGCAGAGAGGAGAGCAAAGGCATGAATATTTCATCAAACCCAGAGAGAAATGGCAATCAGCAAACTGATGGTTCTGGGTAGGTCATCTTTGGCCTGCTGGATTAGTTCCTGTTACTTGGACAATAGCTCATCTCTGCCTAATCATAATCATATCATAGTCATTCTTTCTATTTTTAGCATTAATTGCATTGTGGGTGACAAAGGCTCATCAGATTCCAAAAGGGATGTTATATTTTTCTAACATCTTTTGTGACAGGCTAGTGAGCCTCCCCAGGAGCAATAATAGTAACAATGCTAAAGCTGAATTTCAGCAAGTTGTAGTCCATTTCTTAACAGAGAATGTGAAAGAGAGGGCGGGCATTGTCTAGAACTGCTCTGTTATCATAAACAGGAATAATCAATCACAAGGAAAAATCAACCACCAGTTTTAACAGTGAGTAAATGGAATTCTCTCTGTTCACAGTGTACCTTGTTTAGGAATATTAAAATTACTCAGAAATTACTCAGAACAGGTGGTCAAGGATACATACTTGAGAAGGAACGTGATAGGGGGAAAAAACTAGTAATACTAATATTAGCTATAAATGACTCAGATTCTTTTAAACAGATCTCAGTACCTCATGACACATTTGAGAAAGAACCATGAGGGAGCTTTACATGGACTCCCCCTGTTTGAGATTACAAATATATGAAAATATAGGTGACTTTATATTATTCTACTCCTTATATACCAAATGCCCAGTCAGAACATTTCCACATGTATATTCTCTAGTCGGAATTATCATTCTTTCTTCACAGCTTACTTCTTTGACCATGACTCCTTTATCTGTGGAATATTTACCTACTGATGTGATTATCTAGAAACAGTTTTTCATGAACCTATAAATGAAAAAGTTCCCACTTGAAAAACAAAAGAAAATCCAAGATCATACAGATGTTTAGAATAATTATGTTTATTTAAGCAACATACATATATGTTGTTTAAATTACTGTGAGAAATATGAATTATTTTTCTTTCAATTCCAGAGCTGTTATAAAGTTAATTCGGAGTGCTAAGAATAATACAGTAGGCTTCACTCTAGATGCTCTTATTCTTAGCAAAGGTAAGCAGGGAGAATTTTCACATGTTCAAAAACAAGGCTTGGGTTGCTCCTTCATGGGCTGGTTTGCAAACAAGGAGCCCCCATTTTGAGAATGTTTTAGGGAACACTAGGTAAGCCCCAGGGATGGGATCATTTTAAGAATACACTCTTTTGTCCATGTACAACCACATTAAGGCTGAAGACAGATTGTGGTGCTCTCAAAGCAGCGGTGTTCAAAATACAGGTTTTCACACAAAAAATTGGCTCAGTCACACCACCAATTTGTGCATCAATTAGTTAATTTTTCCACTCAGAACTGCCACAAAAATTGGAACCATGTTCAACAATCTCATGGCTACTTGATTACCCTTAGCACTCTGAATTAACTTTTTAACAGCCCTGGAATTGAGAAACCATCTCAGTTAATATTCATAATTGCAGAGGCAGCAACTCAGGATACAGTATCCCTGCTGAGCTAATTCACACTTATTTATGTTCTTTACACCAAAAAATGGTTGTCCACAACCACTGACAAATGGACACAGGCACTAAAACTTCTAGATCTGGGGAGAAAGAGAGTCTGCTCTGATCATGTATTCTGCTTTCTCTCTTCTTCCTTTCATGCATAGAAAGCTGGGAGAATTTGGGCCCCATGGCTTTGTTAACTGGGAGAGGCAACCTGTTGTCGTGTGTTCTGCTTTAACATTGTCCAAATAGAGTTAATATCACTAGTTTGGGGTCTGGAAAAGACTGTAGAATAGCTGCCTCAGAATACATGCAGTCAGGGCTTCCTCTCAGTATGGTGATGTACATGCCAAATTCTACAGGATATTCCTTACCTAAAACCTCAGTAGGAATAGCTAAATTCTATCATTAACTTTTTCATATTTCTATTTTGCTGATGATTTTAAACTTGGCCATGGTGGCCTAGTTCTATTCTAACACATCAGCATGAATCCTGTGATACCGTGTAATCTTAGAAACTCAGATCTAAGATAACGAGATGTGTAATGATACTAGTTTATCAGAGAGATGATCTTCTCTCTATGGTGTGAAGACTTTTCCTCTTGCTTCTGTACTTTTTGGCCAATCCCAAATTAGTAAGGACTAACTTATTATAGAGACACCCAATACCAATTAGGAGGTTATTTGGCTTAAAGTCACTAAATCGAGCTCTTTGTAAGCACATGGGCAATTGTATTGGTCATTCGTCAGCTAACTTAAGTACAGTTTTCAGTATGAGCCTTCTTGAACAGATATTTAAGTCCTTGAGGCCTGAGTGGAAGAAGACCCATCAGTGGCACGTTTTGTTTCTATTTCCTAACCAGACCACTTCATGTGTGAAATGTCAACTTCACCTGGAAGAAGCTTCAACAGTGCTGTGTGGTGTAGTTTCCATGTTCCTGAGAAACTAGGATTCTAGCATTCTAGCCATTATGTTAACCACTTGATAAATGTCCCCAAAGGATTCACACTAGTTTATATTTCCTTCAGATCATTAATTTGGCCATCCTGAGATATGATAAAGAGACTGAGGCACCTCCGAGAGCAAGTTCGGGACCTATGAACTTTTATCCAGAGCAAAAGAAAATGAAAACCAGGCTCTTTCTTGATAACACAGGGCTCAGAATCCACCAAAGGAAGCCTATCACTGGTTCTCAATACTGCTTCTTTCTAGCAGGCTGCCAGTTGTGAAAAGATCATAGTCAATTTCAGGCTAAGTTACTCATTCAATGTCACTGACCTGAAAGGGGGCCTGTGGGTTACCACCCAGAAAAACCCCTGTCACTTCACTCACACTGGATGTCACCATCTTGCTCTTCTAGGTTAGCTTCACAAAATACCCCTTCCCCAGAAGCTACTCCTCCCCTGTGCACAGAGCTCTGGCAAAGGAACCTTAGGGACTCTAGTTGCCTAAGGTCTGCAAGAAGGGTGGGATGGCTTGTGCCTGCAAAGCTTTTATTTATAAACAAGTCTGTTTTTCAACTTCTTTCTCCTAATCTGTGCTATGTGTTTTAGTTTGGGTTTCCTAAAACACTGCTGGATCAACAAAATTCATCATCATCAGATTTTGCCCCACCTCTCTAGTTTACCCCTCTCTACCACTTTCAGAAGCTAAACCTCGGTCTCTAACACACAGTATTCCTTCAGGCCCTGTAGCACTGTTCCGTGCCCATGAGGTCCTCCCTTATTAATTTAACACTTTTTTTTTTTTTACTGTATGCTCCTACTCTCTTAAATATAATGGAAATAGAAATGAAGAGTTTGAGGTAGTCCCTTCTTCTCTAAGGTCACAATAAAGTACATAAATATTGTAATGGGCAGAATGGGATAGGCTGATTCAGTTCTGTGGGTAGAAGAAAGTCATAAGAGGCATACTATAATCAGAGGCACAAATAATAAACTATCTTGTTCATTACAGGACTTTTTTTTTTTTTAAAGAAAAGTCACTGCTTATTCCAGGTGGTGTGAAAAAAAAACTTCACAGGAAAATTATGCTTGCCTGACCTTTCCTACACTATTCAAAAGAGAAGAAGGGAACTCAGGGTACACAGCACTATGCACAAAGAAAAAGAACTGGGCAACAGCACATGGCTTGGTGACTGGACCCCATTAAGCACAGGTGACTTAAAAGGTCAGAAAGAGGCCGGAGACAGTTATTTCACAAAGCAGGCAGTGTGGCCAATGCCAAAGCCACCAGCATCAGCATCACTGTAAAGACAAGGTGTTCAACCTGCAGTGGCCTCTGAGTTTATTCCCTTCCACAATCTGACCTACCTAGTTTTGAGTAATTTTGTCAGCACTAATTGACATCAGCTGTTTTTAAAGAGAAGCAAGTGTGAAAAAATGGCTTATGCCGTGGGAGTGGAACACATGGAATGAGAGAGGCTAGAGGAAAAGAGTCTCTTCTCACCCTTTCTCCTTTCTCTGCCAGATTAATGAATTAAAACAGTGGAAGTAGGGAAACAGTAAGGGAGATAAACAGGAGAGAGGTTTCAGGCAGAATTCATAGGCTTTGCTAAGTTGAATAGCCTATGTCTTTTCTTGAGTCCTTGAAAATTGCTTTAAACCACCTTGATATTTCCCTTGTCTGCTACCACAACCTACCCCTTGCCTTCTAACACTGATTTGGTTTAAACAAATACAATTCTGCAATTTTATTTATATTTTTATCCTTTAGATTCTGTTGGTTTTATCATAGCATAAGCTGACTGAGGACAGAGCTTATGGATGCCCTTTTGCATTTTGTTTGTATGATTCTTTGCCTTAATAGCTCCACTGCAGCATCAGTTCTTCAATATTATGCTATGTAAAGAAAATACAAAGAAACTGTTAGGGCTGTATCTAAAATAACACTGAAGTCATTGTTTTTATTGCATCATGAGGTCGACACTCAGTCCCTGATCCAGCAAACATTTGTAAAGCCCCATGACATGCCAAAACAGTTTTTTTTGTTGTTTTTTTTTTTAAGTCAAGACAAGGAAACATCACCTCTGCCTTCAAGAAACTCACACTCTGATGCAGGAGATCGACCCATACGCCATGTAGAAACTGATGCAGTGGGGACAATCAGACTGGTGCTCTTCTCTGGAAGCCCTCTGGGCCGTCTTTACTTTTTCTCTAGGCCTCTATATGGGAATCTCTTTCACTCCAGGGCTTTATTTTCTTCTTATATGGTAACTATTCCATCTCTGATCTAAATGCCAATTCCACACAAGTACAACTACCACTGGTACTCTCCGTCTAGCAATCTCACACTCTCTTCTTCAGAACCCCTCAGCTCAATGTGAAAAGAAACTTGGGAATGATACTTGACATTTCTTTCTCTTATATCATGGGAATGATTTTCTCTGCTCTTGATTATTTTTTGAAGTTATCAAGATCTCTCCATTACCACTATTGTTTGGCTAAAGCAGCCCTCTTACTTTCCTGGCTGATACCCATCTGTGGTGCCTCAATCTACCACAGGGCCGGCCTGTTCACCACTATGCACGCTCTGTGTTTCCTTCCTCAACAGGCGGTACTCTCCCTTCATCAGAGCCACGTGGATCTCCTTTAAGTTGCTTAAGCATGCCATGTTCTCCTAACTCTAAGAGATTCTTGATAAGTGTTCTCTCTTTCTAAAATCTTTTTCTCCAATCACAACCGGTTTTTCTAAACCAACTCTTACTTATATTTTATATCTTGGCTAAAACAAGACTTAATGTGGGATATGTCTTTATGAGTCTTAATGGATTTTCCCATTGAATTTTGGAATCTTTTTATAACATTTGTTTGTCTACCTTTACCACTATTCCATGAGGTTAGGGACTGTTTTCACTGCCTACTACAGCATGAAAACACAGTAAGGCATGTCTAAAATAATGAATGAATAAATGACTGGATGACAATCATGAGAATATTAAGGAAATAAAATCAGAAACACACTCACATGTACATGTATATACACATACCCAATTAAAATTCAAAAGTAATTACTTATTGAACTCTTTGTTGAATAATATCAATTATTCTTGTAACAGTGAATAAGTATTTAAAAATAATCTTAAAAGGTTTTCCACCAAAAGTGTCAACTTTGCTTTTTCTAGACCCTAATGTGTCTCTTAAAACTCAATATGGTGACATGTGATAACCATCAAACTGAAGTAGGAGAATGCAGAGGAAAATAATGCCTACCCATTCATGTTGATTGCCTCAGTAGGGTTACCAGGTATAGGCCATCTTCTGAATTATATAAATGATAATGCCTCAATCATGAATGAGTACCCATGTAATCTTATTAGAAAATTAAATCAAAATTGGCAAAAATGTAAAGTGAGAATTTTATTTTTCAAATCTCCACTTTGAAAGGTGAATCAAATTAATGCATATAAAAGGTAAAGTCTCTCAAACTTATTTAACCAAAATTCTTTGACATTTTACCTAAAATAACTACCAGTGATTTTTTGAAACATGCTAAATAATTTTTTTTACTGAAAGTTCTCTGTTAGAATGTGTAGTCTTGGAAGGCATATATTTTTCTAGAAAATTAAATTATAAACTTGAATCTATATAACAAAAGTGGGAAACAGGAAAAAAAGCAATACAGCCTTGTTTGATAATAATGCTGCACAAATTTCACTTTAGTAATGCAGATATTCCCAAGTTGATTTTCTGCTATTAATATTTATGACAGCATCATCATGGAAAAAGAAAGAATTGCTAAATTATCGAACATTAAAAGGATAATTTTTATAAGAATTTAAATTGGTTAGTACAGAAACACAATTCTCCCTCAAAGTGATTTTGTTCAAATCATAAATGTCTTCAGTTACTTAAAGTGTACTAATACATGTTATAAATGAAAAGAAAATAAATGCAAAAAGCAATCTGGGCTTTGATTTACTATTCCCTTATTTCCCAGGAGTCTGAACAGGAAACAAAATAACCACAAATGACTAAAATATCAGTAGGCCTTGAAATATCAACTTAAGTTAAAGCAAACTAACTTTTTAATCAAAGCCTATATTATTTTGATTTACTTAATTCAAACTCCCTCTCTGCAAATATGCTTTTGAATTAAGCAGTCATAACAAACCATAACACAAACATGAATTGCCAACTAATTTGTAATACATACTTAGTTCTGAAGTATTGCAATGTTTGCTAGTTCTTTACTATTTGAGAACTGGGTGAAGGCTTCATTGAGCTCCTTGCACTATGGCAACAAAATCAAGCCAATTTACGTAACTCTTAGAGTAACAGGAGCTACGAACCTAATCCATACTATTTTGTAATTTGAGATAAAAATGTAATCTGATATTAAGGTACCTGAAAAAGAAACCTTGAATAGATGAGAAATATTAGCATTTTAAAACAGAAAATTCTGGTATTAATCTATAAGACTCATTTGTTCATTCATGTATAATTCTTCATCCAAGATCTAGAGTAAATTCATTTCTAAAGAACTACAAAGAAGGTACACAAACTGTCCTCTTCCCTATTTTTTCTACAACATATATTTTCAAACAGGTTGTTGACAAGTACTGTTTGCAAATGGTTAACAAAACTTCCTCCCATGAAAACATATCAGAAGCAGAGGATTTCCTTGTAACTCCTGAACCTAGTATGTTATGTGGCGGCACATAATATAATTTTAATAAATATTGGTTGAATAAATGATCACAGCACACACTCTAATAGCACTTATTCAGCAAAATTTTTTTCAGAGTGTATTTATACTCTTATATCAGAAACCCATATTTGTAGAAGCATGTAACCATGTGCTATTTTGACAAAAGGAGGAAAAAAGGAGTTTTATTGGTTCTTGTGTGCTGTTAGCAAGAAAATATTAGTTGAACCAGTACAAAATTATTAATATTTTTGAAAGCTTTAATGCTTAATATATTTAAGACACCAATATTCATTAAATGTGATGGAGAAATAGAAGAAAAAGAGTAGAAATGTTGTGCATGAGAACTCCCTTCTTTTCCTCTTTGATCCAGAATGTCTTCCTTTTCTCCCCTTTACTCTTTCAATCCTTCCGAATGGGAATAGGACTTTGATTGAACCATTCTATTTTTACTTCCAAACTCTGTGGCTTCCTAATGTTTAGGAAATCTTTATTACAGAAACAAATTAAAAAGTCACTGAGACCTACTAAAGCTTTCTAATATAGGATAGCACTGGCTTTCAAAAAGCAAAAGCATTTCTTTAAATAGCTGGATACTTTCTTCAAAAAAATCTTGTGAGTAGTACCAACACATAAAGCATGAACGCAAACGTTTTGGAGAACAGAAGAAGGAACCAGTGTCCCATCCACTCACTGCCTTCCCTGTGCCTTCCCTCTGGGAATTCAAGTTCCCGGGAACTCAGTTTGAAAATCACTATTCCGGGCCGGGGTTGTGGCTCAGTGGTAGAGCACTTGCCTGGTATGTGGGAGGCACTGGGTTTGATCTTAGCACCACATAATAAATAAATAAAATAAAGGTCTGTCAACAAATAAAATATATATATTTTACAGGGGAAAAATCACATACTACTCTTTCATAGAACAATGTACTCTTATTTTAGAAGAACTAGAATTGTGGATATCTCAAATTTTTGAATTGAAAATAATAAATGTACATGCAATTTAGAAAAACAGTAAGGATTAAAACAAAAAAATCTCTAATACTACATAATTTCAGAACTCACCAAACCAAATGGACTGGCAGCTATATTTATGTTATTGCCACATGGTGGCACCACTTTTGCTTGTAAATAGAAGTACCTACTATCGTTTGTCAGCAAGCACTTTGAATATGTGAATTTTAAAATATGTGAGTTTTCAGGACTCAAGCATTCTAATAAAATGTGACTTTCCTATAATGGTTCCACAAGAGTCTTTCCAAACATGGGCTAGGACAAAGTTTATCAGCAAAATGTTGATTGTTCTGTTTTTATTATTTAAATTATGAAGTCAACACTAATATACTTGTAATATATCAAACAATGTTCAGAACAGTGTTAATTCATTTGTTCTTCTTTACAGCATTTTGAGGAGGTACTATTGGGTAACCTGTTGAGTATACACTAGTATGCTTCTCATTTACAGATAAGGAGCCACAGAGGACCTTGGCAAGGTCACAGATATAAGGTAGAGCAATAGAAATAGAACACACATTACCCAAACCCAGAATCCAAGATCTCAACCACTCCATTCTAATTCTTCTTCAGTAATACAAAATAGGCTGTCTATTTTATTTATGTACTTCAGAGTATGCCTTAGTATAAATGAGACCAAAATGTTTTTGTTAAAATAATATTACATATTTTTATTTTTAGAGGTAAAGAAAAGCACTTACTTGTAATTGCCAATATATTCCATAGAGAGATGTATAACTGAATAAATTTCTGCATATTTTGACACATTTGTATATTTTCAGGTGAGCCTAAAGCAGTTTTCTTAACACATGTGTTTCAAGGCTCTTTTTAAGAAACAGTTCTGTATTTAATTCCAAATTTAGGATTTCACCCTTTCTTTTAGTTACATAAAATTCTGTTGTGTCTAGACAATTTCCTTTTATTCCCTCCCCCCCCATTAAATTCACCATGGCCTTACTCTCCAATCTGTAGATCTACAGACTCAGAGGAAGACTGCCTAATAATGAAGTCATCTTTGGAACTTGATTAACTAAATCCCATTGGATTTTTTTTCAGAGGTAGAGATACTGAATCATAATTAACTGTAAACAGTGTTAATGAGGTTTCAGTGTATTGTTCATAAATTTTTAGACTACTTTTTTTAATTGAAGAATGTAGTGCAAAAAATAATCAAATAAAAGGCAGCTGTTTTTTGACAGTGTGAGAAAAGATTTGACAGGATAGACTGTAGTAGTACAGTTTCTTTCTTACTCCAGGGTTTTGTTGGTTCATGAATCCTTTGCATTTTGAGAAAGAATTACTGGCCATGAAAGGATAACTTGATAGATAAACAGAGAGTCTACCTTAAAAAAAAGTTCTGAAGCTGTCAGAAAAACCAAGTTTCAAAAAATATATATCTGTGCATTAATTAAAGACATCCATAATTTGACATAAGAAAATGTAATAATTTTTCATGTGGCTTCTATTTAATTAGACTGTCATTAAAATTTCTATTTTTGGTGGAACTCATAGTATCTGTTCCTAGAACTAAACTGAATGGTGGAACTGTCAGCATTGCAGAATGCATCTCTATATTTCAGTCAGTCTTGAGATATCTGTGTACAATTTAAAGTAGAACCTCTTTATAAACAAAAGCATAGGAAATTCTAAATCATATTAAAATTAAACTGAACTCTGTAGAGCAGGGATCAGCAAGCTATGGCTCATGGGACGGAGCCAGTCTCTCTGTTACTTTATAGTCTCTGTTCTAAGAATGATTTTTACATTTTTTAAATGGTTGGAAAAAATTCTGAAAAAATATAAAATTATACAAACTCAATTTTCAATGTTTATACATTAAAGAGAACATAACCACTCTTATTCATTCATGCATTATCTACAGCTGCTTTTACACTACAAAGTTAGAATGGAGTGCCACACAGTTGTCTACAGAGTCTAAAATATTTCCCACAAGCCCCTGGCAGAGAAAGCTTACTGACCATTGTTGTAGAGAATCTTTGGTCAATTTTTATTCTCACACAACAGAAGTAAAACCTTAACCCAAGATACCCCTCTCACATTTGGCCAATGTAGAAGGTTAAAAATTATCACAGTTCATTTCATCTAAAATAGGGCATGATTAGGGAATAGAATGTGCTGACAAGGAAAATACTATGTATAACAAGCTCTAAGAATTTCCATTAGGTTAATGTATTCTAGACTTTACTGTTTGCGCCTCATATTAAACAGTTAACTAGAAAACAAGAATCTAAAGAAGAATGTTGGCATTTTAAAATGATTATATGCTAAGCATTTGCTATGATTTTTGTATGGTTTCTCTCATTGAATGCAGCAGCCTTATTATTTCTATTTTACGTGAGGATAATAAGCAACAGACAAGTTAGAGTGACTTTGCCAATGCCACTCATACAACATTGCTTTTTAAGTGGCACTTTTCTATTTGGCTTATTTAAAAACATGATAAATACTCAGAATAGTGATAAATGAAAAACACTGTATAACATGCCAAACTAAAAGACTTAGGTGGGTCCTCTTCCTGATTTCTTTTTCTAGGAGGCAGAGATAATATTCCTTACAAAAATTTAAGTATAGAACAAATACTGGTTCAATTAAAATTTCTTTTAATCAAATAATATGAAAGGCGGCTCTAATCTGTGTAGCAGTTGCTATATACTTTTATAAATTTATCTTTGAAAGGTCAGTGTATCTTCTGGAAATCAGTATTTGAATGAGTTTTGCAAAGGAATGTTTGGAAATTAAAAATTATTGTGTTTATTTGGCATTTAAATTTTTGTTAATAATGTGTACACTGATCTTTATACAAAATACTTTTAAACCTTGGGGTTTTAAAATACCATCCTATGTACCTCAAAGCTGCAATAATAATACTACAAGATTGGCAATTATATCCTATTGATAGATTTGTAGCCAAACCACTAAAAAGATCTGGTACCTCAAAATCATCCTGGTAGCTAAGAACTATTAAAAAAAAAAAAAAAAACTTATGGAAAAAAATAGTTCCAAAAAATGTTCCAAATTCATAGGAAATACATTCCTAATTCATAGAGCTTAGCAAATCCACTCTGAATCCAATGGCTTCTATTTATTTTCCACAGAATTAATAATATAATTTAGAAGAGACCAGTAGAACATTCAGCAGTTTGAGAATTCCTTTGTTATACACAATTTTAAGTCTCAGTTTTTAAAAAAAAAAAATGCTTTAAATCAGTGGGTTATATTTTGTAATCCTTGAAAATAAAAAAAAAATATTGCCACAATCCAAAGAGAGAAAACAAGAGTAGATGTGATTTTTCTCTATTTTAAGAGAAATTGGCTTTTGTGGGGGTGGTTCAGGTCTCCTCACCTTGCAGGGTAGAGGGAGAAACATGAAGACTGAATTTCGTGTGGTTCCTGAGTTCAGTAAGGAAATTCAACCTGGCACTTTAGGCATGTCTCCATTATACTTAGGGAGTCAGTCCAGTTGGGTTTATTCCTACCAAGGTAAATTTGGCATGGTGCATTATACAGTCATAGCCAAGGTTCAGAAATTTCTGGGCATGTCTGGAGAGCAGGTGGGGCTGGCACAGCAGATGTCCATTTGCATAAATGTCTAAGGCACTTCCTAAGAAAAACTCATCTTCAGCAAAGGGAAAGCCAGACCTGACACACTTGACCTGATAACCAAGACTCAACATCTGATGGCTTGATGCCTAGTACCCACAGCCTTCTCTTCTGTGCATGCTCACCTCCAGGACTTTGGATATGAGACTAGCTTCCACCTTATATGCTGGGCTTAAATGCTTTCAGTAACATCACTGTTAATATCAAGTCTTTCCTTATGTGATTCTTTCAAGCACAGGATACAGATGTTATAGAAAATAAAGCAATGAATAAACCAACCTATCTATTGATCTTCTCTCAATTGCTGGCTAATGTCCTATATCTTATCAATGGACAGAAGTGGACTATGGCAGAAAGAACTCCACAGCTCTTATCCTGATCACTCCACTTCTATAAGTCTTTGGTTCCTCCTGTTTACAGCAAAACAAAAAACTGATGTAGCTTATTCCCTCTCTTGTGGCAAGATTATTCCCTCCTCACTCCAAAATTATACATAACATGTTTGCATTATTTTATTTTTTAATCTCTATCAGAAAGTATGTCTTATGAGAGAGATAATTACTCTTGGTCTTCAGTGACCTCTGTGGGTAAAGCAATAACCAGGAGAACAAGTTCTGACCAAAGAGAAAGGGATGGACCCTCACAAAATAAGAAATGACAGAGAACTGAATGTTGGAAAACTTATATCTAACTAAAAATTACACTAGGTCAGGCTTTGCTTAAGAAAGAAAGCTGAATTATAGTCAAAAATGTTTATTCCTGATTGTGGTATTTGGAAACTTCTCTTCAAGCCTTCCATTCCATTTCCTTTTCTGTTTCCTTAAAAATATTTCTTTTCTCTAAGAGTTGATTCTCAAGAGGGTATAATGCATAAAATATCTATTTTTGTAATTCATTACTTAAGAAAATTAGAATAGACATATTTCCATTTAAAAAGTTTTACTATACAGCAATATAATTCCCAGTTTGGCGAAAACCAGAAATATTATTCTGATCCTATGAAATGGAATGGATATTCAAGGACTCCCACACTGCTTAATAAAGAAACAGAAAATTTCCAGGAATCATAAACAACAAAACCCACTTAAGTCACAAGGTTAAAAATGAAAAAAAGAAAATCTACATTATAAATATCTTAGAATGCCCTTGTTTGGTTAACAACAACAACAACAACAACAAAAGATTACAGTACTTCCAAAGGCTTATATTTTTAAAAAAGCTAAAACAATACCACCAATTTGTTTTTATTACTTCAGTGTATTTAGATTTTGCAAAATGCATCTATTTTTTCCTTTTGTGACTTAAATGATCCCCCTTTCTACAGAAGTATCCTACATTGTCCAAAGCATTTAGTCCTGTTCAATAGCTAAAGAACTCTTTCTCCCTCCCCCTCTACTTTGGCTGCGAGTCAATGCTGTTTTCCTCGTTCCAACTGTTTTGGACATATGCTGGCCCAACTAACAATGGTAAACACAGCAAGCTGTCTCTGATATGGTGCTGATTAAGTCATCCTGTAAGCAAGCAGAGTTTGGATATTAAGATGCTAAAAAAAATTACTCTCAGAAATTCTCCTCCCTTTGAGAAATATTTATTCTATTTTAAATTATATGGTAAACAAACCATGGGACACTTTTAAAAATACATTTATTCAATGTTAGCCTAGGCATTTGAGATACAAAGGAAGCTAAGACATGGTCCTTATAATCATGGATTCATGGATTTACAGTCTAAAATGATAGGGGAAAGTAGAATAAAAGTGGAAGCCCAAAGAAGAACTTAAAATAATGTTTGAAGAAGGGTGCTTGCTAAGACTTAGAATAAAGAAAAGGTATAAAGTTAAAATCATGAATATTTTGAAAACTATTTTGATAAATTATTAGTATAGACGTAGCATCTTAACCAATAATCTAGGAATAGAGACCCAATGACTATCATAACCATGTGACATTAAATAATTTAAAAGAATATAAATACTGTAGTGTTTGTAACAATTCTTCAGAATGGAAAAATTGTTTTTAAAAAGTGTAATCTTCTTCTTTTGCACATTGGAATTGAATACTTACTTTCCACTTAGCTCAGATTACTATATACTAGCTCCCCTTCAGTAGGTAAATAGAACAGATAAAACCAAATTACAAAATAATGCCAGAAAAGATTTAAAAAAAATTTTTTTTGGATGCTTACTAGGAACAATCAAGTTAAAAAAGAAAGTAGGACTTCTACCTTGAAAAAACTGTAATTGCTCATTTATTTATCAATAAAGGTCTCACCACGTTAGCAATTAGCAATATCCATAATTTGACAGACATAAAAGAAGAACATTAATTTATAAATATGAACTTTCTTTTTCTTTTTCTTTTTTATTTTTTTATTGGTTGTTCAAAACATTACAAAGCTCTTGACATATCATATTTCATATATTAGATTCAAGTGGATTATGAACTCCCATTTTTACCTCAAATACAGATTGCAGAACTTTACTCTGTTTTCTTAGTTCGAAAACATAGGTGCTGAAAATACAAAGGTAAGGAAAATTAGGTAGTCATTACTGTCAATAAATTTGTAATTTAATCAGGGAGTGGAAACTTGGAGGGAAAACATAAAAAACATGGAATAAGCTAAATGATACACTAGTGATTCAAACAAATTGGGTTAGAGTTGTGGCTCATTGATAGAGCACTCACCTAGCACATGTGAGTCCCTGTGTTCTATCCTCAGCACCATATAAAAATAAATAAATAAAAATAAAGTTATTCTGTCCATCTACAAGTAAAAATTATTTTTTAAAAATAGATACATAGAGATGGTGACCTGTGCTATAGAAAGATATTGTTCTGGCATCGCAAGTACATTGTAAGATCACAGAAATAGGGAAAATTAATTGTCTATTAAAAGAAAATGAATCAAAAGAAAGGCTTCCGAGAAGAGGCTAAAGGACAGGGAAATAATGAAAATTAGCTAACAGCAACAACAACAAAAGACACCTCACCAATAAAAGATAGCCATTGAATAAGTAGGCCTACCAAACAAAATATAAGAAAAGGATGAATTTGAGAAACATTTCCAATGTATATTCAGCAAAAGTTTGAACTCCAACTGGATGAAAAAAGCAGGTAAACTTTTAAAATTCACTAAATAACATACTGAACTTTTATTATATTAAAATCAGAAACCAAAAGAACATATTTTTTTTCCTTAAAGAGGCAAAATTATTTGAGAGCAATATGCAGGAACAGAAGTGACAACAAACTATTTTTTTTAGTCATCACAAAGTTTTCTAACTGTAAAAAAATTACATTATATTTAGAAATTCTCAGAAACTTTTGATCAGTTTACACAATAAAACGAAATAAAAGGTCAACAAAACCTTACACACATCAAATTCTTAAGAAAAAATTTAATGAAAGAAATGAAACACTTATGCATTTAAATTGTGAAATACTGTGAACAGAAATTAAAATTGATCTAAGTAAATGGAAATACATTCCATGTTCATAGATGGGATATTTAATATTAAGATAGCAACAGTCTCCAACTTGACCCACAAATTCATTGCAATTCCTATGAAAAATTCTATCATTTCTGCCCCAGAAATTGACAAGTCAGTCTTATAATTCATATGGAAATTAGGAAAGGGATGTAGATCAGTGGTGGAGCTCATGCCTAGTGGTAAGACATTTGCCCAGTATATAGGAAGCCCAGGGTTCAATCCCTAGCACTTAAAAACTACAATAAAATTCAGAATAGCCAAATGAAGAATAATAGGGCAGTTTTAAAATTCCTGAGTTTGAAATACACTACTACAAAGTTATAATAATCAAGACAAGTAGCATAAGAATAGATGGTCAATGGAATAGAGTCCAGAAACAAACCTTTCCATTCAAGGTCAATTGATTTTAGACAAGATTATTAACCATTTAATGCAGAAAGGATAGTCACTATAATAAATGATGCTGGAACAACTAGATAAGCATATGCACTCAAAATGGACGATAGACCAAAATGTTAAAACTGATAGGAAAAACAAAACAAAACACAGGAGTGAAACATTGTGACCTTGGATTAGGCAAAGGTTTCTTCAGTAACAAAACCAAAAGCACAGTTGAAGAAAGAAAAATAGCTAAACTGGACTACATCAAAATTAAAATATTTTGTTGAATATGATACCATAAGTCCACAGAATGGAATAATATAATTACAAATCACAGATATATACCGAACGTCTAGAGTGTATAAAATAAGTTTTTACAACTCAACAACAAAACACAAATAACCCAATTTAACAAATAGAAAAAGAACTTGAAAAGACATTTCTCCACAAAGATATCACAAATGACCAATAAGCACTTGAAAAGGTTCTCAACATTATTAGTCTTCAGGATGATGCAAATCAAAACTACAATGATATACCACTAGAATAGCCATAATCAAATATATAGATGCTAGAAAATCAAAGGCAGATCAGTAGAGGAAGCAAGGAAAATGGAAAATGCCGGGGAATGACATTGGCCAAAATATACTGTAATATTGTGAGTATGTAAGAATACATAACAATGAATTCCACTATTATGTACAATTATAAATCATGAAAAAATATGGAAAAAATAAAGTAAAATTCCCAAGTATATTGGCTCCAGGGCCCAGGCGTGATAAGAGTTGGCAAGCACTTATGACCCAGTAATTTCATTCCTAGGTATACACAAGAGAAATTAAAAGATATTTTCTACAGAAAAGCTTGTGCATGAATATTCATAGCATTGTTATTCACAGTAGCCAAAAAGTAGAACTCAAATATCCACCAACTGGTGAATGGATAAATAACATGTATTATATCCATACAATGGAATAATACTCAGCAATAGTACATATAAATTGAGTCCTGAAACAGGTTACAATAAAGTTGAAACTTGAAAACACAGTGCTGAGTGACTGAATCCAATCACAAAATAAATATATTGTATGACTCCATTTAGATTGAATATCCAAAATTGGCAAATTTACAGTGACAAAAAAGTAAATTAGTGATTTTTATAGCTGAGAGGAAGGAAAGGAAAAATAGAAATTTATTACTAATGGATATGGAGTTTCTTTTGGAGGGACAAAGGTAGTCAATATTAGATTGTAGTGATGGTTGCACCATCTCTACTATTTAGTGAATATACTAAAAAATACTGAATTGTATACTTTAAATGGATTTTTTTTCAGCAAAGCAGTTAATAAAATCAAACTAAGTTGTTTATACTGAGACCTGAGAATAACAGGATAATATGTAGAACAATATATTTCTTCATTTCAAAAATACAAGATATACTCAGTTGGGACCATTATATACTATTTCCTTTAGAAAATTCAAAGTATGCACAGTGACAGTTGTCAGTAACTTACTAGTATTTCATTCTAGCTGTCAAAAACTTTATGGAGAAGCATGTGATAAGATACAGACTGGGCTGGGGCTGTAGCTCAGTGATAGAGCACTTGCTTAGCATATGTGAGGCACTGAGTTCAATTCTCAGTACCACATATAAATAAATAAAAGAAAGTTTCAACAATTAAAAAAAAATTTTTTTAAAGGCACAGACTTAAAATACTACCACAAATACAAACTCTATGCTTTTAACCTAGGCAATAGATCTTTGAAGGGAAAGAGAAAAATGGCTCATTTTCTTGACCCCTTTATTAAAAATCTCCTGGTCTGGGGATGTGGCTCAAGCGGTAGCACGCTCGCCTGGCATGCATGGGGCCCGGGTTTGATCCTCAGCACCACATACAAACAAAGATGTTGTGTTCGCCAAAAACCAAAAAAAAAAAAAAAAAAAAAAAAAAAATCTCTCTCTCTCTCTCTCTCTCTCTCTCTTAAAAAAAAAAAAAAAAAAAAAAAAAAAAAATCTCCTGACACTTTAGGCTTTCTGCAACTAACTGATATAGTGTGTAGTAACATAGATGGTCTCCCTTAAGAGCTTCCAAGTGGCCACTTTCTAATACCTGGAGCAAGGGTGAGGACAACCTATGGTCTATGTAAAACATCTAAATGTGTAACTTGATTTCCGTGGCCTTCCACCTATTGCCTTCTCCTTAGAAACTCCTCTCACTGCTCAGCTAATGCTCCTTCTTGACTCTAGGTGAACTGGTCCCATAGTCCCCACAAGTCCCATAGCATCAAAATATTTCACCTCTGTTTATTTCCCTTCTGTCAAAACACAACAGGCCTTCAGTGAAGAAGCTTAATTTGCACATTCTTTTATTCAAAAAATAACTGTTTACCATGTGCCAATTTATTGAATTGAGTGACAAAACATTGAAGAACATATTAAGTTGCAGACGAAAATACATATTAACCACACATGACAATGAGGAAGTGCTATGTCAGAGACATATATGCACAGGGCACCATGTGCATCCCATAGCAAGGTTTTGGAGCTGGGTCTATGTAGGGAGGCAACATAGGATGTTGGCAGTAGGGCAGCTAATGTTGAATGAAGGGGAAAAAATAGGCTCATGTTATGTAACAAAGTGTGGTACTTCAAAAAACTGACATTTATTGAGTAACAGAAACTGTACCAATCCTTTGAAATCTATTTTTCTCAGTTTTCACAACTCTGTGGTGTTTATTATTATGATTTTTAATTTACAAATGAAATACTAAGGTTTACCAAGATTTAGTTATGTTCCATGCCCAATAACTCTAACAGATAACAGATAACATATATGTAACACTGAATCAGGTCAGTTTGAGCCCAATTAGAAAACTATTTATTATCAGTTATTCACGTGGATCTTGAGGTTTCCAGAAATGTATAGAAAATAACCTTAAGAATAGTTAATAAAATATTAGAAACAGTGACTGAAATAGCAGAAGAGAGATGTACTTGTCATTATATATTCTTTCGTATATTTTAGATTTCATAACATGTTATTTATTATATATTCAAATGAACAAATAATCAATCTAAATAAATAAAGGATGACTTTGAGATGTGTATCAGCTTAGCTTATCTTTGGTACCTAAATCTAAATAAATAAAACATGACTTTGAGATGTGTGTCAGCTTAACTTAGCTTTGATACCTAAATTTATACTTATGTAGTGGAGTCAGCACTACTGCTTCTAACACACACACACACACACACACACACACACACACACACTTGTATAAAAAGACTTTACAATGAAATATTTGAGTGTAAAATGTATCTCATAATTTACTTTATGTTTGGAAAAGTTATATTTACAACCTATTATTAAAATAGTTGTTTCCATTTTGGCTGAAGCCCCAAGAAAGTAGGTTATCAACTGCTTCCACCTTCCAGACCACCAATGCACAAAGGAAAAGGAATAACTGAAAACCAGTCTGGGTACCCTGACCTCTGCAAAACTCAAAGGTATAAAAGGGCTGTGGTAAAACTGGCCAAAGCCTTGAAGAAAAGAGATGGAAAATTTCTTGAGAGAGTTGTCAATGTTCCATACCCTCTTCCTCACCCTCCTTAGTGATAATGGAAGATATACTTGACCCCACCTTCAGATTAATGAGAAGGACTGAAAAAGAGTACACTTAAATTGATAGGTTTCCTGAAGTTTTGGGGTTGTGGACTGGTATCCCACACGAGCCTGAGGAATCAAAAAGATGAATGCCAAGGATGAGGCAGTAATTGGCCAGTCAGGGAGCGTTTCACTTAGTCCAAGGAACTGTAGGTGAATGGACCCTGACAAGCTCCCACCAGACAAAGCACCAGCTTTAATCATTTGTTCAAACAGGGATGTCAGCTCTCCAGCAGCAACATATTTCCTGCCTCCTGCTTTTTCTCTATGCTTCCCAGTTTCATCACCTCCATCAAGCTGGAGTGCAGGGCCAAAAGCTGGGGGAAACAGCTATGCGGGCACTGCCTTTCTTTATTTCAGGGCTGTCCATGCAGCTGGCCTGAGCCAAGGGAATGGAGGAAGTTTTACTTTGAATGAAATTTGACTGTTACATTGAGAATTACTAAACTGAAGTCATTTCAAGCTAAGGAGTCTTGAAGACTTTTAATTATCTGAATGTGACCAGAGAAGACAGGGAGCCTACAATTTAGTACTCCTTCAGTCCTGGCTTGAGTGGGCAGAGGAGAGAGTTGAAAGCTGGCTTTCTCTTGGCACCCACATATTTAATATAAGTTACAAAAGTTGTGAGAAACAAATTAGCCCAAAGAGGAACTAAATCTATTTACCATGTTGGCACCTGAGAACTAAGCATTAGTGTGTCAGGCAAAACACAAGCACATTGTCCACATCTGCACAGAGTGGCATGTGGCTTGGGTAGGGTGGTTCTCAAATGCAATCTTGAAACAAACCCGCTACATGGTTTTTAGATGACAGTGGCATCACAAAGGCCCTGGAACAACATTCTTGTCCTCCTTCACCACTTATTTCTCCACAGTTAGTCACTTACCATGGCCTGTGAAAGAAATGACAATAACTGGAAATACACTATATTTAGAAAAATTTTGTTACACTTATTTATTTTTAGCAGTAGAAGAAAATGAATATGTTTTCTGGGGATTCTTAAAATATGTAAAACATGAGAAGAATAACTATTAATAATGATTGGTTAGAAAAGATGACTGGTTAAAGGGCGTTCTCTGGGGTCCATTTTTTTTTTTTTTTTTTAGTGAAAAAAATACTTTTTGTATTTGGAACCAAATATAACAAATATAAGACCATTCTTTAAATAGCTTTTTAAAATGTTAAAAGTGCTTGTGCTTGTTTATTCTAAGTCTTGTATATTGTTAAAAACTTTAAATGCTACATTCTTTTAAGATCAGCAGCTGGTAAGCTCCCTTATAAAAATAAAAAATAATTGTAAGTAAATGCTGAAAGTCAATTAAATATTTATTAAGCCCATAAAATACCAAAAGCTTAAGGTAAACCTACAATTAGTATGTAAATAAATAAAAAATTTATCTCTTTGTTTTAAACAATTAAAGTAGTAGTATGTTCATGGTTAAACATTCCAGCTGTATAAGAAATAAATGGAAGATCAAAACCCACTTTCTCACTCACTACCTCCCACTACAACTCCTAGAACAAATTTCTATTAAGTTTCTGAGAATTCTTCATGACATCTGTCTTTCGTGAAATGTTATGCTTCTATCTCCCTGGAAAAAACAGATACCATCAGATAGCATAAGAATTCTATTTTTATTTGCATTTGTAATGAAGAAAATTTAGGAGGAGATGACTTTAACATATATCAGGAAGTTACAGATTAGATATAAAGAAGAACTCTTCTTTGCTTTCAAGTTATCAAAGCCCCAGGATGAAACACCGAAAGTGTTTGCAGAATCTCCTTTGACCTACATCTGCTTTTTAAATTTTAAGTCAATATCACATGGAGAATAGATCTAGAATGTTGAACAGGATTCCAAAATAACTTGTTCTAGCTTTGAAAATAATCATAATCATCTGAAGAAGCTGGGAATCTGTGTAAAGAATCTTTTCTGTTGCTAATAAGACCCTTAAAAATTCTTCTTGAGTCTATCATCAGGTAAATTTTTCCAGGGAAATCTGTGTAAAAACCCTCTAAATAAATAGCGATATTAATAGCTTTCTGAAATTGCCATATAGAAAGCAAATTAAAAGACTGGTTAAACAAATAAGAAATCTAACAGTACTTGATATATTTATTTAATTACTCCAAAGAACATTTTATCACATTACACTTAAAGCAATTTTAAATGATGTAGAATCCATTTAGTTTTCTGTGGAATTATGTAGCATTCCCAAAAATTTAGCAGACACATGAAAATGTGTGGTAAAACACTGAGAAACAGAAGTTTTATTGAATTAAATATTAAGATAAGTGACAGTAAATTTTTACATATTCAATTTACTTCCAGAGGAATCGTTTTCCATATGTGGTATTTGGCTGCTGACTTCAACACTGAAATGAGACAGAAATCAGGGAACCTAATTAAAGATCTGAAAGAACATCTGGAAATTTCAGTAAATCTTACTTATAAAGTAAAGATGCTTTGGACTTTTGATCAGATAAGATATTGCTGGCACAATGGAATTTAACTTTCTTCCAACTTTTGCCCAAAAGGTAAGAGGGGAGTCATTTTTAGCTATCAACTCCTTCTACATTTCTTATTCCTGGATCCCTAGTATTCGATCGAATCTCAATGGATAATTGTTGAATGAAAGATTGAACAAATAATTTTGTGAAAAGTAATATTAAAGAATACACCTGTCTCAATCTATTTTGTATTGCTATAACAAAATATCCAAACCTGGGTAATTTGCAAAGAAAAGAGATTTATTTTGGCTCACAGTTCTGGAAACCAAAAGTCCAAGCTTAGAAGTCCAGATATGACAAGGAGGTGATATCATGTCATAAGATGGCAGGTGGCATTACATGGTGGGAAAGTGCATGATGGTGGCAAGCAATGCTGGCAGAGAAGGTGGACCAGGTAGGATGGAATCATCTTATAACAACCTACACTCCTGGAAAGAGGAGAAGAGTTCTAATCCCTTCTGAGGGTAGTGCTCCCACGATCTAATACTTCCCACTGGGGCCCACTTTTTAAAGGTCTGACACCTCTCAATACCATTACACCATTTTAAACCCTGAAGGACAAATCCAAGCCAAATCACATCCGCAGGACTTTTATGCTGAATTTATACGAAATTTTGTTGCCATTTTCATCTCTAAGAAGTTTGCAGATTCTTACTTTACCCTTATAGAATACATTACATAATCCCCTCATTATATTCTAGCACAAAGCATTACTTTTACTTAAACATAGCCATGATTTGCAGCAATAACCTTTTGGAACCACCTGTACAATAATCTAGAACTTTTGAAACATATATCTAAGCTCTTTTAATAGGATTTTTGATTATATGTATTTTCTTCGTCTAAAAAGTTATTATACATTCATTACAAAAAACATACAACAACCACCAAAGAAAAGGATAAAAGCCCAGGATTTCACCATGTGGACTAAACAATCACTGAGATCTGCTTTGGAAGTATATAATAAGGAGACCAACCTATGTAAAAAGTTTCTCATCTTGTGTTTTTCACTGAATATTGCAATAGTGACATTGTACCACATTATCAAAATTTCTTTTTTTTCTTTTTTTTATTTATTTTTTTCATCTTCCATACATTTGATTCAAATGAGTTATGCATTTCCATTTTTACCCCAAATACAGATTGCAGAATCACATCAGTTACACATTCACAATGTTTACATAATACCATATTAGTGACTGTTGTATTCTGCTGACTTTCCTATCCCCTACTTGTGCTGTCTTTAAGTGTAATAAAATAATCTAGCATGTATACCCACAATAATTAATTTAACCACATGTTACTAATGGACATTAAAATTGTTTTCAATAACTTGTTTTTTTAATCCTTTACTATGATGCCTGTGTAATGAATCTTATAGAAAATTAAGAAATACACAATAAAAATCAGAAAATATAAATCTCAATTTCCAATATCCAGAGGTCACCATTGTTAATACCTTATATATCATGTTGAATTTTTTAACCTATACATATCTGTGTATCCATCTTTGCATAATACTAAAATAAGGTTACACATTCATATTATTTTGTACATTCAAATTATTTTGTATTTTGTATTATTTTTCTGGGCCAATAATCTCTACCTTTTAACTTCAAGATAATTTCATCTCATCTAAAAGCCAGATAATATTCTCACATAATTCCCCATAATTATCCCAAAATTATTCATCAGAATGGTTTATCAATAATTAGCAAAGTCTGTTTTTACTACCCAGGGTTGTTGAAGACTTTCCAACTTTTTGCTATTAGTAACAGTGCTGAAATGGAGACTTTTGTGTATATGGTTTTTTTCTATAATTAGAATTGTTTCCTTAGGAGAGGTTCCCAGAAATGGAATTAATGAATCAAATGCCATGAACTTGTAAATCTCTTGATACCTACTGCCAAATGACTTTCCCAAGGCATTGTACCAAATTACATTTCCAACAGCAGAGCATGAAAATGCTTTTAGGATGAGTAATGTTAAATATTACAGGAAACTTTTGAACAGTTTTAATTTGATGTCAAGAATAATGAACTACATAATATAGATGCCTCCATCATTTACAAGTTAAGTACAGGTCAGTTAACCGAACATGTACTATACACATAGAATTTAACTAGTTAGGACGGGTATGGTATGGTACAGTTCCTGCCTGCAATATGTGTCTACTCTGTTGAGCAGCTATAATATATCTGTAGTACATGATGTCAGTAGAATGCTGGAACACAATGTTACATATCCAAGGATTTATAAGAGCAAAATTCAATCAGAAGAGAGAAAGTTCTTGAAGTCTTCTTGGAAATTCTAACAATGTTGTTTTTCTTGATGATTAAATAGGAGTTATCCAAGAAACATGATTGAAGACAGGACAGTCTAGCAAAAAAATCAGAATGAGCTGTGAGGAGAGTGATTCAGAATACAATGTGGCATGCATGGGAGCAATGACCTGCCATTGTTTTATATAGTTATTGTTACTGTATTTTGTATCTTCTCAGCTTTTATGGCACATATAATTCCTTCAACAAAGTTTCAACAACACAGTACTATAATCACTTCCTATCCATGTAGCATATAATCTACATCTCCTAGGTCTTCTCAGGAGATGGAGTGTAGCTAACACTTTTTTAGATGTAACTTACTACCAGAATAACTGATAGTGCTACATTTACTAGGCAGGACCAGAGAAGCTCTGCTTACTGCAATGTGTCAAATATTCCCACAAAAGAAAATAACTGTCTACTTAAAATGTCCCACTCTCCATTCTTAAGGAACACTAGACACATTGCAACATCCTTGAGGACAAAGATGACATTTTACACATCTGTTACCTTTACTGCACCTAAAACACATAGGTGCTGCATATATAATAAACAGAGTAAATGTTGCATGATAGATTAATACAAAAATTAGAAAAATTTCAAAAATAAGTAAAATGTTCCAAATATATCACCAACTGTTATGAATTACTCCACTACCTACCATGCATCACCAATGAGTAGTCTTACTAGGAAACAATGAGGCTATTAGGTAAAATAAATGACAACCATCTATCAAATGTTTACCCTGGCAGAGGGAAAGCAAAACAGTCTCAATCCCATCATCTGGCACAGGGGGGAACATCCCTAGAGACATTCAAGATCTGTGAAAACTTATTTTTAAATAATTGTGATCCAAATCCCTAACCAATGGTCACTTGGAGTTCTGAGGCTCACTACGGCAAGTCCAGAAGAAAACCATAAGTTCACACAGTACAGTTTGTTCTTAATTGTTTGATTGGACTTTTGAAGTCCCCAGCATGTATTGCCTTTAAAAGTTTCTTCTTAAAACAAAATTGCCAGGATTTATTTTTTACTGAATCTTTACACACTATTAAAAGCACAGTCATTTAGTCTTTAAGACAACCATACTGTTCTTGGGGGAAAAAACACCCCCAAAACATAGGATTCTTAAGATTTTTATTTTACAATAAAATAGGCCACAGGCAAATAAACACAGTTCCTAGTTAAAAGGAGCAGAAGCATCAGATTTCAGAATTATCGTAAAACAGGAAGGTTGTAAGGGTGTAACGGAGGATGAAAGCAGTCCGAACCCTGGAGCCTTCCTGCTGACTCAGGTCATGCCAAAACACACAACGGTTTACACACAGCACAAACACGCACAAAGGTGCACACACACCATACTCCAAAGACAACCTACTTGGGAGAGCTATTCTCTTTCAAAAGGTCCAGTTCAAACATCAGAAATAATTAAAGGAAAGGTTCAAGAGTTAATTCAACTATTCTTAAAAATAACACGCTGCCAGGACAACTTGGATTAGAACATGATTTTCAAGCATGTGCATATTAGCAGTTTCTATTAAGGTAATGCCATCTGGGAGAGCAGTGTTCTCTCCTTGGTGATAACTCCACAGACCAGACACACACTTATATGCCTGGAACAGGGTGTACCCCATGTTGGTGCTGCATTTTTCCCTGCACCATTTCTTTCTAAACAACATCTCAGAGAAAACCTAAATATCTGCATTGGTAAATATGGCTCTGAATATTGCTGTAAAGAAATATGCATTGTGGTAAAGAAGGCCATATCTGTATTTATAACCACATTCCAATAAAAGAAGTGAGAGAATATGCCAAATGGAGGTAGCAGTTAAATTGCTCACCAGAAAAATAAAAGAAAACCCGG
The DNA here is from genome assembly GCF_048772815.1 of Callospermophilus lateralis. Taxonomy (NCBI): domain Eukaryota; kingdom Metazoa; phylum Chordata; class Mammalia; order Rodentia; family Sciuridae; genus Callospermophilus; species Callospermophilus lateralis. Next base: position 76,359,826 of record NC_135305.1, on the reverse strand, counting down.
TCATTATTTTCCCTTCCCTGAAATAAAGCAGCAGCTCCTGCTTTGTTTGGAACAGTTACTGCAAAAAGGGAAGCTTGTGTTTATTCAGCTCTGTTCTCCTCAGCAATGTGGTTCATCAGGTTTGCAGTATATCTTTTTTTCTCAGTTTGCTTTTCATTTTTTTTTAACTTTGTTGCATTAATCTGTGGATACTGTAAAGCCTATTCAGTAGGTGGCAACTCAGAAGCCAAGAATTCAGATACAAGCAGGAAACAATATAAAGCACATGAAATACAAGCAAATTAATTTCAAAATCTAGTCACTTTATTAAGATCATAAAAGTGCATTCTTAATAATTTTATAATTTCATTTATATGTACTTGGTATGTAACTAACTACTTGATGTGCTTGAAAAAAATTTGGAAATACTCAATAAGAAGAGCATAAACTTCCATATATTAGTCAATTCTTGATATAAATTTCTGCATATATTAAACCAAAGTTACTATAAAGGATTATTTAATAATTTCAAGTCAAATGTCCATCATCTTTTCAAATGCACAAGTGCACAAGAACAGGAAGCCAAAAAAATGTTAGTTACAAAGGATACTAATCATAACCAAACTGATCCCATTAAAGGAGTTTATTTTTCTTGAAATAATTACACATAAAATACATTTAAATTTAGCCTCATAGAATAAGTATAATGGACATCTTATTAATACATCACATCTTCATCTTCTGTAGAAACAAAATCACCGCAGAAACATTATTATCACAAATCCTAGTTCTTAAACTATTTAAAACAAAAATGATTCTTTGAAACCTAAGCAACAAAAACAAGAGCACTTGTTCTTAGCAGGCTAAATTCCAAACAAAAAAAATTACCTTGTTTCCCAGTATAAAAATAGAATAAAAATAAAACTAGGTGTATAGCAAAATGTTAAATCACATCACACCCACTTGAACTGAAGGTAATAGATATATTTTAGGAACTGGATCCTCTCTGATATTATTCTTCACTTGGCTTAAAGGACAGGACACTCAGGATTCATCTGACACTGGTAGCTGCTGCCTCTTGGTCATGTTTTATGATTCTTTCTCTTTTTCATGACCTTTTAACTCTGGGGTTTCCCTGGGTCTAGTCCTTGGTCCTCTTCTCTGTCTATAGTCACTGCCTTGGTGATCTCATCTAACCTCAAGATAAATATCACTGTGTGTCAGCAACCAATTCCCAGTCTAGACCTCTCTCCTAAATTCCAAATCCACATATTCACTTCCTATAAGCAATGTCTACTTGTATGCTTAAAAGATAAGGCAAAGAAGATAAGACTTTCATATCTAAAAGATAAGTCTAAAGTACTCCTGAATTCCCCCTCAAACTTGCTCCATTTCCATACTGGCCACTGATAAGTAACTATATCCTTCAGGGTGCTCAGGTCCAGAACCTTGGAGTTCATTTTTAACCCTTCCATTCTCCTAAAAGCCATATTAAATTCCACAATGTCCTTGAAATCATCCAAGCTGTTGCCCATATCAACATTTTGTTCATTTACATTGCTGTGCAGTATTCCACGGTATAGATGTACCCCAGTTTATGTACTACTGTATTACGTACAGTAGTGCACCTACTGTACATGCTTACATATGCAATAAAGATACAGTGAACAACTGTGTATAGTTTATGTGTCTATGTGTGTATGTGAGTTTTCATTTCTGTAGGACAAATTCCCAAAAAAGCAACCACTGTTTCATGTGATAAGTATATTTTTACATTTTTTAAAACACAGCAAAACTATTTTTCAGAATGTCAATATCATTTTACATTTCCACTAGCAATGTAGGAGCAATTTAATTTCTCTGAATCCTAGTCAGGATTTGGTATTGACACTTTAAAAATTTTTTTAGTTGTTCTAATAGGTGTATATTAACATTTCAGAGAGGTCTAAATATCATTTATCTAATGCTAGTGATGTTTAACATCTTTTCACATGCTCATTTGTTATTTGTAGGACCTTCTCAGTTATACATCTCTTAATGTTTTTGCCCATTTTCTAATTGCCCATTTGGTTATTTTACCGTTGACTTTTGAGTTATTTAAACCTTCTAGTAGGAGCTTTTTGTCATAAATGTAAGAGTTTTGCTTTTTGTATATTCAAGGTTACACCTACAGATTCATATCAAAGACATTTACTAAAGCAGTAAACCCAAGAGCCTATTATACAAAAAAATGTAACTACACTTCAATGACTGATAAAAATGTTTTTTTGGTTGTTTCTCCCTGAGTTTGCCAGTGTTCACTCATATTATCTCTCTAACCTTTCTCTGCTTCTTCAGAAAAAAATTAAATTAAAAGTTCATTATTTATAAATATATATTCTACATTCATTCGTGTATTTCTGTAAATATATGGTACATATTATTATAAATCTATTACCACTCCCCCCCCACACACAGCTCACACCCTTTTTCAGATTTTTCTATCAATGGAACAAAAGTCTCAGTTTCAAACTTACTCTTTTTGACACTTGATGGAACATGGATCAATGGGTTTCCTTTTAATGTACATTCAGGTTTCAACAACAGTTTCTATTGTACTGAAAATCAAGGTTATTTTCTTACTGTATTTGATATATACCTCACAAATCCCTTTGATTTTTGTAGGGGCTAGGAAGAGTGTTATTGGGGATTAAACCCAGAGGCACTTTACCACTGAGCTACATCCCCAGCCTTAAATATTTTATTTTAAGACAGGTTCTTACTCAGTTGCTTAGAGCTAGTGAGGTTGGCTTTGAACTTGTGATCCTCCTGCCTCAGCCTCCCAAGCCTCTGGCATTACAGGTGTGCACCAATGCACCTGGCATAAATACATTTTGATAAGGACATTATTTTTATTCACAATAATTTTTCACAAAATGAAAACCTAGCTGTTTAGCAAGTTAATCTCATGTTTATGAGTGAGGTTTGCACCCCTCTGTTTCTCCTGATTTTCCTTTGAATACTACATCTTTTGGTGTATCACACTGTGATGATCAGCAGTTGCAGAAATATCATACCATCATCATTATCTTGGTTTGTGTCCAATCACAGAAATACAGCTTATACAAGCTAGTTCAATAGAACAAAATTAATACAGCAGAATTGGTTGGAGAGCTCCTGGGAGAAAACAGATGAAGATGAAGTAACCAGAGATTTTTACAAGTTCTCCCACATCTAGGATCAGAGGAATAAAGGACCCAATATTAAAGCCTAGAAGCTAGATCTAGCAGGAGGGATCAAAAACCTTATAAGGCCACCCAGGGTGCCACATTTGTGAGAGTTACAAGGCCAGGGCCAGGAGAATGGATCTTGGACCATGGAGAAAATGCAGTCATCTGGGGGAATAGGGAACCTAGCAGATGTGGTGACCACGGTGGGAGGAGGATCCTAGAGTCTTAGGAGCACAGAGTGTGGCTGGGGCAGAACCAGAGTTTCCCCATCTGTCATTAAATCTCCACCTAGTGCTTCTCACAGGCTGAACCTAAGAAAGAAATAATTGGTAAAAGGGCCTAGAAGATGACATTTGCCAGCATCAGCCCCTTGCAAAACAGAGCAGAGTAGATGTTCAGAGAATGACCAGTACAATTGTGACCAGGGCTAATATATAATAAACTGATCTGAGAAAGACAGCCAGATTTCACAGCAGAATGCATCTGGGCAGCTCTAATGAAAAAGAGTAGAAGTTCAAACAACTATAGAAATTTAGCTTTACATACAATCTTGAGGTATGATTATTTATAAGGCCTATGACCTTGAATCCTTAAGGATGGGCTGTAACAACTGAGCAAGGACAGAGAATACACAATGAGCAGAAGTTGCATTGTGACCACTCCTGTTGGGGAAGACTGGAATGGACCTCTGGGTGACTCAGTATTCCCCAACTCTGTCCCTGCTGGGGAAATTTCTAAAGATATGTTTATATCTTTTGATGTATTATCGTCCTTCATCTTGAGGAAGGGGAATACTATACAGGCTAAAATATCAAAAAAACTATGTCTTTTTAAATGATAATGTTATATAAGCTTCATCATAGGTGCTAAAAGTCAAACAGGAGACTTAGAAAACGGAGGACAGTGCCAGGATGAGTCAGGTTGGAATGAATGGGAAGCAAAATTACAGTTTATTGAACATCCCCTCTGGTGTCCCATAATGTGAAAGTCACTTACCATCAGCTAACTAGTCTGATCCTCATGACAACTTTAAGAGTTTTTATTCAAAGTTTACAGGTGACAAAATAAAGAAGCAAACAGGCTGCACACTTTGTTCCAGGTGTCTCAGGGTGACGGCAGATGCAGGAGAGCTATTCATCTCTTTCTAAAAGGTGACTTTTGCCACCATATCAGGAATGCTTCTCTAAGTTTATACACTGAATCTTATTCTTATATTGAAAGGATTCTCTTTTACTTAATATAAAATAGAATGACTGACTCTGAGGAGAACATCTCTTTTAAATGTCTGTATAAAAACTGGGCAAGGGCATGGAGAACTTGGTCAAAGTGACGGAAAAAGGCAGCCCAAAAGTGAGACCTATACAAACTGTGCCCTCTCATAATCCCTCAGAATAAGACCAGAGTTTTGTCAATGTGCATAATAGAAGTGAAAAAAGAACTTGGATTGATATTTTTTATGTAATCTTTCAGTTAGAAAGAAGTAAACTTGCAAGTACTAAACTCAGAAAATTTTCGTCTAGCGATTCTTAGGCCAACGAGTAAGAAAGCCAACCTTTGTTTCTCCCTGCTCTGATTTCACTATATATAAATGTTCAGGGATGTCATAGTGTATAGTGAATCCATGGATAGAATTTCACTATTTACCACTTCATCACCTTGATATAACAGTGCACATATACCCACTTCATATGTTTATTCCATACCCATCATTTCATTTATTATATTTGTTAAATTTTCTTCCATCTCCAAGTGGGTTTTTGTTTGGCTTCTTACATCTCATATCTGGATGGGGCACTGTGCTGGTTGCTGTGGATATGAAGTACTGATACACAATATCTAATCCTAGGGAACTTAAAGTCTAGCACAGTGTTTCCAAAATTTCTCCTTCATGGTACCTTAAGCATCTTGGTAATTTTTTTATTACAGCCCTTAGGTCAAAAGAAATACCAATCAATGGATCAAGTTAAATCCAAACAACTTAACTGTTTATATACCACCAGCTTAGCACCTCCGGGCACTACCCAATTTCTCAAACTTTAGAATCAGATTGGGAATTGCCACCTTTGCTTCCCATTCCATGGCGTTTTTCACAAGACACTTGATTTTTATCACAGCAGCTTCCAAAATCCCAGTTGTGCAGAGATATGATATTAAAAGGCATGAAGAGAGCTAACACTGAAACTGTGAACTACCTTGAGCTAATCATTCACATGGTGTTGGAGAAATGTTTCTGTATGTCTACTGAAGCTTTAGAATATATCACAGCCTCCTGTGGGTCCACCCTGGGGTGACTAAGCACAGAGTTTTGAAATTTCAGGTTTAGTGCCAGATTTCATAACTTTGACACTGTGACCATTTGGGGCCACAACAGACCTTTGTTGCTGTCCTATACATTGCAGGATGTTTTGCATTATCTTCTGCCTCCATCCCCTACATAACAATAGCACCAACTCCCATTTCCCAGTTTAACCACCAAAATTTCTCCAGACATTGCCTGAAGTACATAACTGCTTTGCATTTGAGGTTCACTGGTTTAATGGAAGAAATAGACAAGTAAATTGGAATTTGCCAAGGAACAACAACATTGCCATTACAGAGATAGCCATCTGGTAATGACCTCTGCAAGGCAAAGGTAATAGTAAATTTTTAATGCATTTGATCCAGGTGATTAATGCCCCTTTCTTGAAACACTTTTATTGGCTTCTATGATCCGCCTGTTCCCTCATCTCATTAACCACCTCTACTCAATGTTTTCCTCAGAATTTATTTATTTATTTATTGCTCTCTGCATGACACAGTGGCCCATGTCACACTAGTGATAGCCCTGGTGAGAATATAAGCACCATAAATTTAAGTAATATCTAAATGCTGATAATGTTCAGTTTTATAACTGTATTCCAACCCTCCTCCTAAAAACTATCCTCCAAATATCTTCACAATGATGTCTAGTGGGCATCTCACAACCAATACAGTCAGTAAGGTGTTTTCATTCCTAACTATACCCGCCACGTATTGTTTGCCTCATCTTAAATACCACCAATATCTATCCTTAAGCCCCACATCTCAAGAGCTATCCTTGAAGCTTCTCTTTATCCCAACCCTATACCAAATAACAAATCTTGTCTGTTCTACTTCAAAATATCTTCAAATCTGATAGCTTCTCACCTCCAGTGTTGTCACCCAAATCCAAGATACCATCATACCTTAGCTAAACCACTCTGACAGCTCTGATTCATCATCGTGCTCTGACATTTGCCCCTAAAATCTTCTTCCCACAACAGACAGAAGGATGCTTATTTAAAATAAGATTGTGTTATTCACATGTTTAAAACCATACATAGAGTGAAATCCAAGATATTTACAGTGGTCTTCAGAATTCCCTATGACCTGACATCTGCATGTCCTTCCAAGCTCGTTTTTTGCTGTTCTCTTGTCTTTTCTTGGCCTCAGTCACCTGAGCCTGTGTTTTATTCCTAGAACACCTTAAGTGAGCCCAGGACTTTTACATATTCTGTTCCCTATACTGCAATGCTTTTCTCATAGATATTATTATTGTCATATCTAATATTAATATGCCATATCTAATATTACTATTGTCAACTCACTTGCTTCTTCAAGATGTTAAACAAAATCCCTTCTTAAGATAAATTTAATTTTTCAAGATCTCCTCTCACCACAAGTGTAGAGGCCCCATGAAAGCAAAAAATTTAGACTTTTTGTTCAGTAAGCATATTCAACACTTACTATGGCATCTGGCACAGTTATACCTCAATTCATATTTGTTTGATAAGATAAATGATAATCAGAATATATGAATGAGTGAAGAGGTCTGCATGTAGTGCCATAAAATTACAGAGGAGCAGGGAATATGAACATATGGCAGGGGAAAGTGTCCTGGAGCAGGAATTGTCTTATCTTGGTTAAGAACAGAATGAAAGAACAACTTGAAGTGAAGAAAACAGGTTAGTGGGTCAAAGTTCAAAGGGAAAAAGCAGTAAGACTTATTCAGGAATCTCTAAGGAGGTCTGCAGAGTTGGGGGACTAGGCAGCAGTACTTGGCCATTTTGTATTCACATCACACAGATTTACAACTCACCTGTTGGAAGATCTTCCCAGTGCTTCTCAAATAAAGATTCATGTCCTTCTACTTATGGTATATCAGAATATCTTAAGGTGTGGGGATTGGGGAACTTGGAAAGGAACCTAATGTTATGGTTTAGATATGAGGTGTCCCCCAAAAGCTCAGATATGAGACAATGCAAGGAAGTTTAAAGGTGAAATGATTGGGTTATGACAGCCTTAACCTAATCAGTGTATTAATCCACTGAGAGCAATTAAGTGGGTGGTAATTGTAGGCAGGTAAGCTATGGCTGGAGGAGGTAGGTCCCTAGGCGTGCCTTTGGGGTACTATATTTTGTCCTCTTCGAGCCGTGGTGCCCTTTTTTTCCTGGTCCCATGCTCCCAGCTGCTTTCCTTCACCACACCTTTCCACCATGATATTCTGCCTCCCATCCAGCCTAAAGTAAAGGAGTCGGACATTTATGAACTGAGATCTCTGAAACAATGAGCACCAAATAAACTTTTCCTCCTCTAAAACTGTTCTCTTCTTTTGGTCACAGTGGGGCAAAAACTGACTAAAACACCCAGAGAGAATAAATAGTTAGATAAATAGGCAGGATCTGTCAAAAAAAAAATTAAAAGAGGTATGTTTCTGTGGGTACTACACATACTTGCACACTCTCAAAAGTGTGTGTACAGGGGTATTTTGAACATGGCAAGAGCATTTCCCCAAATTTATTAAATAGTACTTGAAAATATAATAGGTACATGGTGCATTATATATATATATATATATATATATATATATATATATATATACACACACACACATATATATATATATATACCATGAGCTATTTTATCATTCTTGTATAAATGATATATTAGATTGCTTCTAATTATAATTGTCATTATAAATATAAATATCAGGGTAATCAACATATTTCTTTATTAATTTTTAAGAAAATTGCTTCCTTATGATAGAGTTTTAGAGCTAGATTTATTGAGATATACTGCTTAAAGATCTTCCATAAAACATGGCCTACAAAGAACATAGCCATATAGTAGTCTTCCTTCAGTAACTTATTACTGCCTTTACCATACTCTTATCGCTATTTTTAAAAATATATTTTAAAAATATTTTTAAATTTAATACTTAAGTCATGTATCATAATATTGTTTTGATTTTTCATTTATTAGTGATACTGAACTTTGTTTCATATATTACATGTCACTTGTCAATTTCCCTTTTAAAACATTTTTCTTTGGAAAGAAAAAATAATTTTCCTGTATTGCATGACTATTGCTAACATTTAAAAGTATTAGTTTATTATTACAAAAATTTATTAACTTAAGTATGCAAGGATATTATTTATACAATATATTTATATTCTATGACTACTGCTAACATTTAAAAGTATTATGTTTATTATTACAAAAATTTATTTACTCAAGTATGTAAAATACATAAAGTGTTTTATGTATTTTGGTTCATTTAATCATCACAACATTCATACAAAGGAGGCTTTATTAATAAATTTATCTTACACATGAGGAAACTGAGGTAAAGAGAAGTTTTTCATCTATCATCAGAGGGAGGTAAAGTTTGTCTCAGACATGCTGTTAGCCTCTCTGGAATGAGAAGGTTTGAGGGGAAATTAGTTTAATTTTGTATGTGTTGTTTTTCATAAGTCTATAAAACATGTAAGTCAGTGGTCCTCAACTGGAGATGGTTTTGTTGCCTGGGAGTGTTTTAGCTATTTTTGAGATACTTTTTATCATTACAACATGAAGGGGAGCTGGTGCTACTAGAACCTGCTGGGCAGGGGCTAGGGATGCTGCTGAACATCCTACAAGGCAGAAAAAGGTACCCACCGTGATAAATTGGCCAGTCCCAAAAGGCTAATAGGATTGGGGCTGGAAACCCCTGATTTAAATGGACATACACTATCTTTATAGAGTTTGGAACTCAGAAAATCTGTTTAGGTCAGAGAGAAAGATGTGGTATAAACAATACGGAGTCACTGTGAACATATTCTGTTCTCTAAAACCACTCACTAAAGGCTTGGTATCAAATTTATTATTACACTTTTTAGAATTAATCAGACGACAATATGTGAACATTTAGATACATATTAATTCAGTTTTAGAGGATCTTGTTTTTCAGGGATTGTATATAGAATTATGAATTCCTCTTTTTGTTCCAACAAAAATATTTTAAAAGAAAATCCCATATAATTAATTATTCTGTTTGTACCAAAATATTTGCAAGCAAATGGTGTCATTGTTGAGTAATACAGAACACAATATTTTAGACAAGCTAGGCAATTTCAACAACAGAAAAACACAAAATTTAGGAGAAAATATATTAGAATTACATTAGCATTATAAGCACACTGAGAAATGAGTGAGCTTCACTTAGAATTAGTTTATGAGCCACCTTGTGAAAGCATTATTGCCACATGCCTCAATGTGGCAGGGCATCCTTGCTGGTTCAAAGATATTCATCAGGAAGTTAAGTGGTACTTCTGCCATTCTGGAATCCCGGCTGACACACCAGCCTGCCAAGGTCACGTTATGCTGGCAGGCGACACAGTCAAAGGCACCCGTCCATGCACATTAGTAAGGGGCAGAGTGCCAACTGGAGGGCACAGCAAGGCTACTTGCTTCCAGAAAATAGAAAATGTTGTAACCAGTTGTATTTTAAAGAATTTTTTTCAGAAAAAAATAAGGGTTTCTTGGACATTTGAAACATTTTATGTTATTTCTAGTTCGGACACTTTATCAACCATCACCATTGATGACATGTGGTTAGTGGGGAAAAGTGTGTGCTCTGGAATCAGAAATCTGGATTCAAATCCCCATGCTCCCACTTACTAGTTGTGGTCTCAGGCCCTTTATATGCTTGGTGACTCAGTTTTCTTTATTTGTAAAATGGGGGATATAATAGTGTCTACATTCTACAGTTCTTATGAGAATATTGTAGGTTTGTACATCTTTAAAATAGTGCTTTACCAATTCTACATGTTCATTAATATTGAATATTTTAATTTACTTTTGAAACAAAAACACTGTCATAGTTAAATACCAATGCTCATTTCCTAAATGTAATAGTCTAATATCTCAAACAAGGAAGCTCTTTCCAAGTTTTTTGTGTCTCCTTTATGGAAACTCATCATTTACCCAAGGATGTCTTTTGCCTCCTCGGAAGTTTCAGCATCATAATTCACTGCATTTAATACAGCACTGACATTATCTTGAAATACTATGTAAATGTTTCACTGCTGCTTAACTCCCCGTGCCCTGACTTTTCATAGGTACATTTTATGGTGTCTGCTGTCCTGCAGTGGAACAGGTGTTCTTCTCAGCATCTAGGACACATCAGGCTCTCCTCTACTTCTAAGTCTCAGCACAGTGCTTGACACATCAATGGGATCCAATCAATATTAATTAATAAAAGAATAAACATATTTAATAAGGTGTTATTGATTTGATGATGATATTATATGTAAAAACAGAAGGTTACAATTTTATACTACCTATGATTTTTTGCTTATGTCTCATTTATTTAAGTTACCTTACTGTACCCATTCACTTTTTTCTTCTTGTTGCCTTACTTTTAAAACTGACATACTAAAAAACTAACATTTTTGGTATATAGGTCTATACATTTTAATACATGTATAGATTCACAAAACCATAGTTACAATCGAGATGCTGAACAGTCCCATCCCCCAAAGCTCTCTAATGGCCCCTCCTCACCTGTTTTAGTCAGTTTTTTCACCACTATGATCAAAAGACCTGGCAACAACACTTAAAGGAGGAAAAGTCTATTTGGGGCTCCGGGTTTCAGAGGTCTCAATTCTTAGACCTCTGCCTCCATTACTCTGGACCTGAGGTGCAGGAGCACGTCATGGCAGAAGGGTGTGATGGAAGGAAATGGCTCAGGACATGACAATTGGCACAGCATGCACCACTCACCATGAGCAAAATATATGTCCCAAAGGCATGCCCCAATGACCCACCTTCTCCAGCTATGCACTCCCTGTCTTCAGTTACCACTCAGTTAATCCCTAACAGGGGATTAATTCACTGATTGGGTTAAGGCTGTCATAACCCAATCATTTCACCTCCAAACTTCCTTGAATTGTCTCACACAGGAGCTTTTGGGGGATACCTCCCATATAAACCATAACAACTCTCCAACCCTGGCATTGACTGCTATGTTCTATGCCCCTGTAAATTTTTCAACTTTTTGTTTTGGATTAATTTCATATTTCAGGAAATTTCCAACATAGTATTTCCAGTACCTATATGCCTTTCAACTAGTTTCCCCTATGGTTAACATCTTACATAATCATGAGACATTTTAAAAAACTAAGACATTGATATTAGTACAATATTATTTACTAATTTATAGATTTTATTTGGATTTCACCAGCTATTGCAAGTATCTCTTTCACTATTCCAAGATTCAATCCAGGGTCCCTGGTTGTATCCACTTGCCATGTTTCCCCTATCTATCTCTTCTGATCTGTGACAGTTTTCAGTGTTTCCTTGTTTTTCATGCCCTTTAGACATCTAAAGATTACTGCTAAACTATTTTGTAGAACATTTCTGAATTTGAGCAATCTGAGATTTTTCCATGACTGGGCTGAGAATATGAATTTTGGGGAGGGGAAGTACCTTTCTTGTCTCATCACACCCTCACAAGTGCAATAGATCCAGAGGTCTTGGCACTGGTGATGTCCATCTTGATCATTTGGTTGAAGAGATTCTGCCAGGTTGCTCCACTGTAATATTACAAACTTCCCCTCCCCACCCCCCACCTTGTCTATACCCGATTTACTAGAATACCAATTTAAAAGTGTTACTATGACTAACTACTGCAAGAATATTTTGTCCATATCCCTACCAAGTAAAAGTCATCATGTGAAAGGTGTTTTCCATTTTCTTGTCAGTGCACACAGGAGACATGTTGTATCATACTGATCTTACGAGGGAATTGAGACTCTTGGGAGTTACATAGTTTTTAGTTAGAAAGAGGCAGATATAAAATTGAAGCTCACAAATATCTGAGTACCAAACACATTCTCTTCTCACTAGACTGCCCTTTCATATACCTCAAAAGAAATGTCAACAGAAGTGAAGCAATAAATTCCTGTCACTGTTTATAAGTATGCAAGTCACATATTTTACCTTTCCTCCTGAACATACCAACATACTTGAACTAGAGTGTTTATTTCACAAGGATGTTGATGAGCTATGTGATAATTAGCAAAGTGATAGACAGGATCTGTCATTACTGGGGGTGCCAGATGACACAGATTAATAGTACCATGTCCGGGAAGAGGAGGACTAAAGGGAAAGTGAGATCCCAAGGGAGGATAAAAGTGAATGCATGGCCAGAAAAGAAATTCAGAAGTTGAATGCTAGAAAAGTTTACAGAACATAGTATATAGACAGCTTAGAGAAAAACAAAAGTATTGTAACCACAATACTTCCTTCTCTCCATACAATCACTAATGGGGAATGAGTAGCCTACTGGAAAGTAAGTTCATGATAACTTGTGAAGCACAGAAGAGAGGCTGTATCAGGCACAGAGAACAGCTCTGCCAAAGGGCGATGGAGGAATGGCAGATGTGGCCCTTCTATTGAGGCCTCAGGAAAGATGCTGGTCCACCTTTGTGCTCTACAGCCGAAACTGAGGTGCTCAAGTTCAGGGCCTGGCCACTTTCAAGCGTTGCAATGTCTATGAACACTGAATACTCAGATATTAGCTGCATGCCCTGACCCTTAACTTTCTCCCCACATAATGCTAAGGTCAGATTGGGTTGCACTGATAGTCTCTCCATCTGCAAATCTTTTCCCACACCTAAAAGAATTCCCAGGGCCTGATGGCTACCATAGGCTTTAACTTCTCGATTCCACAAATTTTTTTTTGTGCTCTGTATTTTTCATCTTTTCCATGCCATATTATTGATCCTGTAATTAACATGAATTTTTTTTAAAAAAAGAAAGATAGTAAGTTTCTGCTTCTGAGCCCATAAAAAATAAATCTACCCATTGTGGCCTTAGTGTGGGTATTTGTATTTATATAACTGGGGAAAAGGAATGCAGCTCAAACAGTGTAAAACATAAATAAGAAGCTAACTAGTTCCTTCCTCTTATGACTTTTCCAAACCTTTTCTCCTTTTCACTTAGCTCTGTACTTCTCAGGACAACACAGCAACGAATAAATTTCTTCCATTCTCCTGGCAAAGAAATTCAAGTCTGCCTATCTATGCCTATCTCAAAATTTAGTCCTTAGAGTCTCTTTCATCCCTTTCAGTTAGAAGATGTGAAACCACAAAAGAGAAGCATGAAGACAAAATTTTATTCAGGTTATGCTTAAAATATTTGCTATGAAATTAGGCCTCGTAAATTGCTGAGATAGAGGGAAAGTAAGTTTGTCCCATGTTTCCCATGATACCAGGAGAATAGGGGAATGTAAAATATGTTAGCAATAAGGACATTCTAGTAAGCTTATTTTCAGAAGAAAATGAGAAAAACACACATAAATATGTACAGAACATTTTGTGCAAGGATTTATTTCATAAATGTGAAAGTTTTTTTTTTTTTTTTAGTTTTGAAAGACTCCATATTCCATGAGGGTGATAACTATGGCTAACTTCATTAATACTTTTAGAAGCATACACCCATAAATTTACAGAGGCTTAGGGAGGATTTTTGTTGAACACTATTAAGTTCAGTGATCTTCTATTGCCTTAACATACTTTAACATCCACACATGTGTTTTCATTAGCACAACAGTATCTTGGATATCCTGCATTTTGATCAGATGAATTATTCAAGAGGGTTTAAATTTCCTTATAAGTAAAGGTCAAACATTGTAATTGCAATATATTAGCTATTTTAAGTGGAAGTCTTTCTTAAATATCCCCATAATCCTCATGTTCTGAAAAGGAATGCATTGAATATAACTGAATATTTCATTGACTGTGGGTCATCCAAAGAATTAGATATTTTACTTTTTGCACATATAATGATATCTTAATGAGGAATATATAATTGTTTTCCAAACAATTTAAAAAAAGTCCTTTCTTAATTTGGGTTCTAAAGTCCATGTTGTTTACTTGGGAGATGATTCTAGAAAACATCAGTATTACAGTTGGGAAATGAGAGAGTAAAAGAAGGCAGCCAAGAAGCAAGTGTTTTACCAAGATGGACAACCAGAGCTTCATCCCACCGGAGATCTCTGCTCACCAGCACCCAACACATACTTCAGACTTAACCAAGGGCAATGAAGTTGAGTGATCATCAACTACTGTCAGTTACTGTTTGCAGGCTACTTTCTGGTAGCAATTCTCTGACTCCTCCAATCTGTCAAACACCAGGGCTAGGCCTGTGAGGTGCAGGCTTGAACTACTAGAGAAAGACTTCAGGAAAAGAGAGACCTATGCTACCAAGTGGCTGGCCAGGAAGCATAAAAATAATGGAACCCTGGGAGGTTTAGGTGGGGCACCTACATATTCCACCACACGTTCCCACTAGGAAATCTGGATTTCTTTGCTCATCGTTTCTAGTTGACTATTTCTTGCTGGCTGATAGTCTTGTCTTTTAATCTTCTTCTGTTTTGTTTGCTACCTTCTATACATTCAGAATGTAAATTTCAAAAGATGTTGAACCTAGTTATGAAACAGAAAGTTGACGGTTTCTTTGCTTAATTCCCTTACAGGATAACCTCAGATAAATATTTGTAGATAAATATTTATCAATAAAACATGGTTTTCCTACCTCTTTTGGATACATTCTTTGTTCTGGCATTTATCACTAATAAAATAGGGTAGAAAGCTGAGAACTGTGTATTTATGAGCTATTATTAGTAAGAAATGAACATATGTGGATATAAATACATCATTGACAGAGACCACAAATGTCTATCTAAAATTTTAGGCTTATCACATCCCCTCATTAAAATTATAGATATAAACATGTCAGGCCCATGATAATAATGGGTTTCTTCATAATTCTATTTTAGGAAATTTCTTAGAAAAGCTCTTGTATTATTATCTTAAAATATCTTTTGTTTCAAATAATAACAAAAAGAACACCAACAATAACATTGATAATACTAACTTTGTATGATTTCAAACTTCATATGTAAACTTTATATGTAAGGCCATAACATGGCAATAAAGAATGAAAATACTATAAACCTACAGTGAAAAAAAAAGAAATGAGAGAATAACCAAGAGAATTCACTGAATCTCTAAAGAAGGAACATGCATTGAACAGCTTCACTGAAAATAAAGACAGCACAACTTGATGTTTCTGCAGTGAATGAGCAACCAGCAGACTCAAGCTAGAGAGGTTCAAAATCTAAAGATCTGATTACAGAGTAATAAACCATCATGTCCTTTGCCCCATGGTCAAGGACATTTTCCCTTTTCATCTTTCCTATATGCTGTTCCCTTCAATCCCCAGCAATGGAAAATACAAAATCTCACAATCACCTATATGCTACTCCCTTTTCCAATAAAACACTGGTGAAGTGGGTCCAGTCCTAGCAGAAAGCTTGGTGCACACAGAGGGCTGCAAAGTGACAAATTAATTGCCAGTCTGCACAGAACTCCCTGAATTTCAGCAGAAGAATCTAGGAAGATTCTTCTCTGGAGACATCCAATGACTCCCAAGAAGAGAACTAAAGACAGTAGGGAATTTTTACCTTATGTAACCATCCCCACCACCTCCCCACATAACACACATACTCAAAGGACTGCTAAGTACTCAAGACTGGAAGTCCTCAAGTCTACTACTCCTATATAATAATGAGCTTCCAATCTGTAAACACTCAAATATAAGTCTCCTACATACACAGGAAATCAAAATAAATGTGGAAAGGGACAGAGCAGAGAAAAAGTCTAAAGTGCAGGTAGAAAAATAAAAATCTGATTCTAATTAATAGAGGAAGTTCCCTACTACATTAAAATAAGAACAGTGCACTTCAATAAAGGCAAAATTAAAAAGAAAATTTTCAAGCTCCTTGAAATTAAAAAAAAAGTAACTTAATTTAAATGTTCACTAAATCATTAAATGTCCTTTGGTGTTAAAATGAGGTAAATCTACCTGAAAGATATATATATATATATAAAAGGCAGACTCTAATCAGTAGATCTCATGTTCAATAATGAGGAATTCCAGAAAAAATGAGAGCAGAGAACACGAAGAAGAAAAATACTGCAAGGAAATACCCAAGTCCTGAAGAAGATGAGCCTCTGAATTAAAGGGGACCACAAAGCTCAGAAAAATGCACAAGGCTGAGACTATCATTTTAAAACAACTGATATAAAGAGAACAGCCTAGAAATTTTCAAAGGAAAGAGAAGCGAGCTGGGATTAGAATCCACAAGGATGCTCACCTAGTGTTCTATGCCCAATCACAAAAGCCTTTTAATGATAAGGACCTAAAAATGACATTTTCAGACATGTCAGAACTCACTAAGTACAAGCTATTGTACAACGTCCTTCAGAAGATAAACACAAGGATATAGACAAAAGAGAAGCCATAAAGTTCTGAGCAAGGGAGGACCACATAAGAGAAGAGCAAAGAAAAAGATCCAGGCTGCTTGAACAGCCCAGAACAACTTCTGCAGAGACAAAAGGGCAATGCCACTGAAAACAGACTGGAAGTGTTGCAGGCATGGGAAATATTTTCTATAAGCATGTGGCAGAGAGATTTAAGCACAGCAAACCAGACAGACAGAAGAGGGGTGAATTAGCAATAAAATCCAAGGAATAGGCTGACTTGAACGAGGAAAATGGCATGATCCCAGCACATGACTTGGTTCAGCAGTAATCAGCATTTCATTGTCATAAACACTAACCATGGGTTTGATACACCTAGGGGAGGGTGTACACATTTATGTGTCTGTGTGTGCATACACGCCAACGGGCATTTTTGCACATATGAGTATAGGGAGGAATTTTTCAATGCCCAGGGCAAGAAAACAATGCATAATGATTAAAATTTCTAAACTAAGAATTTTCTAAGTATTATTTAAAAATAATAAGGTTGAAAAATAGAAGAAAGCAAGCAATGTTGAAGGTAATTGCCTCCGTGGAATGAAAAGGGGGACTAGGGATAAGCAAAGCAAAGAACTGCTATTATCATCAAAAGAATTTTTTACTTTTTAAATTAAACGCATGCCTTACTTCTATTGAAAAAAAAGACTACAGAATACACAACATTTTGATAATTTTACTTATTAATTTGTAATAGAACTTGAATTTCAAATCACGCCAAATGCCTTGAGTAGCTCTAACTATAGTCAATATTGAGATGTGAAAAAATAAAAAGGATGCTTATGATTTCCTATAAAAACTGTACCACTTAATGAGAAATTAAAAATTAATTTCCAGAACTGGTATATTTTAAATAAATAATTAGACCACTTCTCTTCTCATTCCTGTACTGTGAAACAATCAAATATTTTAATCTAACTTTAGAAATAACTATTTAGGATAGCTTGTGTCCTCACTATAGAGAACAGTGTCCCTGGACAGCTGAAATGTAATGCTTTGATATGGAAGTGTTTTAATTCATTAAATATTTAAAAAGCTATAAATAAAAAATAATCTATTTTCTTGTTTGTTTTTCAGATTCGCCAACATTTTGATAAAACACAAGAGTTAATTTTTCATCACACAATAACTTTTAAACATTTACTTGTTTGTACTGAAATTGTGTTCAGTATTTCTCAGATAACAGAAGTATGGTTCTGGGAGGTTAAAGGAATCCTGTTGTACTTACATAAGCAAGTAGAGGCAGAATTGCATTCATATAGTTCATGAATCAGGAAGACTAGTATGAAGGGAACAGGGGATTTTCTTTTTTTCCTTCCTATTTTCTTGTTCATAAGAAATTCATCATTTTGTCTACTAAAGGCTGTCAAAAAACAGTATGCAGATCTTACATTAACTTGGGTGTTTTGTTTTTTCAATCAGATCAAAAGGTGACTTTTTAGAAGTTTTTTTTAAAATTTAAAGTTGTTTTAAAGAGTCCATTTCTTATTTGGCTTCTACATATTAGCACATCAGAAAAAGTTTGAAGAAATTAAGATAAATCATCCAACAAGTTCCTACAGCTTACGTCATGGTTTAAATTCTTATTTTCTTAACGAAAATAGTAATTTAAGTATAACCACAGTCTTAATAAAGCACATTTATATGGTATTTATAGTTTTTCTACTTACTTAAATTCCAAATCACTCAAATCTACACATACGTCAACAATCTGAACACCAGTAAAGACCCTTATTATTCCTGGGTTTACTGAACACTAACAAAATTTTTTTAAATGACAATGATAAATGGAAGACCTAAGAATAGTACTGTAACTATAATATGAAGTGGGAGGAAAAGTTTTTCTTATTACTATGCAACAAGTCTGTAGATAATTTTTAAAGTGAGTAAATCAAAATTAGTATTTAAAGATATAGAGGATATCACTAGAGTGTAAGTACAAAACAAATGTTAAAATTTGCAAGTACAGGAAGCAAGACTGAGGAGCAAGTTGAAGTGAGAGGACAATTTCTTTTCAGTATAAGCCTTCCTATACTGATGGATTTTTTTTAAATCATGCATCCAAATTTAATCCTCAACACTTTCACAAATGTTACATATAAATCTTTATATACACATACATGTATATAAATGAATATTTTATATTTCAAATTAAGCATGTAATACTTTTACAAAGATGAAACATAACATCAGAAGATTTGACATTAGGGGAAACCCTTGAAGAAGTTGGGGAGAGCCTGATTGTGAATTCATGATGCATGAACAATAACCCATTTCTGAATTTTGAATAAAATAAAAGGTTAGCTAATGTAAAACAAGAAACTTCATGCTCTTTCATATACTTCAAAAAGTTTCCTTTTATTTTTTTTCCAGAAGATTTCTTATTAGCTAAAAATCATTCTGTCATCCCACTAAATGAAAAGACAGAATAAATATCTGCTGGAGCCCCACAGAACTAGAAGTAGCTTCAGCAAGTGCATCATGTTCTATCCATTAATATCAAACACTGGATATATTCTGAAGGAGTTATGACATTGGCTGACAACATCAGCAAGTCCACCCTAATTCTGAAAACAACTTCCATAGGGTATAAACAATGTTGTTGTCAGGTAGAATAAACATTATAGTAATAAAGATATATTTTAAAAAATAATTTGAGTAGAAATCAAAACAATGTTGTAGATACCTAACATAACAAATGGAAAAAAGTTGTTTTTTATGATTCATATTCAAAGAATAGATGTCATGACAAATTATGAACCTTACTAGATCAGTGGAAAGCAATGAGGATTTTTAAAAATTGGTAAAAAGGCTAGAGTTCAAGCCTTTTTCCTTAACAATATGTGCATATATTTTAACCCTAAATAAATGAGAAAAAAGCCTATATATGAAATAATCCACATAATGGGTATAAGCATAAATACACAAAATGCAAACAGTTGTCAGTTTTCTTTTCTGCCACGTTAAAGTCCTCATAGGACATTTCTCAAATTTCTTGATGGAACAAACTCTCTGCTGACTTCCTCAACCTAGCTTGCCTGTACTTTGAAAATCTTAAGGGTATTTATTTACCCATTAACCACCAATTCCACCAAACCCAAGTGTTTGATGGAAATTTTTCTTGGATGAGTAAAATAATATCTTTGTACTCATTCGGATCTGGACTATACCTCATCCTGCTTTTCATTGGCTGATTTCCTATCATCCTCCTATGCAAAGTGAAGACCTTAGGGGGATGGGGAATGAAAATAAAGGAAGAAAGGAGAAAGAAATGAGAGATATCTTTCCTGGGAAGGGTACTCAAAGGCATTTTATCATACTCTTTTTGTTTTGTTTTTACTTAAAAATTATTTATTACTAAGCTGTCTTTGGTGTAAGATTAGGATGCACATAATACTCATGAATATACATTAAAATTGAATAGTCTAAGCCAAGATACATCATTTCTTTGTGGTAGTTTAGCAAACATTCCCATCTGAAAAAAAATTAGCACATTAGCTGCTACTGATTTGTGTATTATAGGCAAAATACTACACTTAAGAAAATTTACAATAGTGTTGCAAAGTATGGACTTAATAAGATTTAATCTTCTGTGTCAAAATTCTGCACTGCTCTCCTTGGTTTCATAATCTGTCATAATCTGATGCACCATGCTGTGCCACAGATACAAGATGTGTCCCAGTGCTCTGAACAAACCAGGCAAATAGGCTTTCAGAATTGTACTAAATTTGCACATGGGCTGAGAATTTTAGGCTGCAACTACTGGGCTTCATAAGACAAATGTGTATCCGTATGCTACTGGCAAAAACGTTGTTGTTCTGTTTACCTTTCTTTAATTTGTTCAAATTAGTTGCACATGACAATAGAATGCATTTTGACACGTTGTACACAAATGAAGCACAACTTCTCATTCCTCTGGCTGTACATGGTGCAGAATCACATCAGTAGTGTAATCATACATGTATATTGATGTATATTGGGTAATAATGTCTGTCTCATTCTACTGACCTTCCCATCCCCACAGCCCCATCCCACCCCTCACTCCCCTTTACACAATACAAAGTTCCTTCATTCTTCCCTATCCCTCCACCTCACTGGATATATAAAGAACTCAAAAAACTAGACACCAAAAAAAAAAAAAAAAAAAAAAACCAAATAACCTAATCAATAAGTGGGCTAAGGAACTAAAAAGATACTTCACAGAAGAAGATATACGATCAATCCACAAACATAAGAAAAAATGTTTATTAGCTCTAGCAATTAGAAGAGCAAATAAGAATTACTCTAAGATTTCATCTCACTCCAGTCAGAATGGCAACCATCAAAAATACAAGCAATAATAAGTGTTGGTGAGGATGTAGGGGAAAAGGTATACTCATACACTGCTGGTGGAACTGCAAATTGGTACAATCACTATGGAAAGCAGTGTGGAGATTCCTTAGAAAAGTTGAAATGGAACCATCATTTGACTCAGGTATCCCACTCTTTGGTTTATACCCAAAGGACTTAACACAAGCATACTACAGTGATTCAGCCACATCAATGTTTATAGCAGTTCAATTCACAATAGCCAACTATAAAAACAACCTAGATACCCTTCAACAGATGAATGGATAATGAAAATGTAGTACATATACCCAATGGAAGAAGAATGAAATTATGGCATTTGCATGTAAATGGAGGGAATTAAAGAATATCCTGCTAAGTGAAATAAGCTGAACCCCCAAACCAAAGGCCAAATGTTTTCATCATACTCTTGAAAGGTATTTCTATCCTCTCTGGCTATTTCCTGTCTCATATTCTTAATTTTCTTCTTGGCTACAGGGATTTTCCACTCATTGTTATTTTTTTTAGTGTTTGAGGCCCTCTTATATTGAGTTATATAAGGAAAGAGTTTTATACTTAGACAAATGTTGTAGAATCCAGAGAGTTCCATGATGGAAAGACAAAGCCATCCTACAAGAAAATGGATATAACACAAATACCCCCAAAGAACTCCAATGACTGAAAGGACACCTTCACCTCAGGTATTTGACTTTTGTGGTTCCTCTGTAAATGGATATGATTTCAAATATACATTCGCTAGATGGGGAAGGAAACTATTGAAATTGAAAGGAAGAATAGTAGAGATGGAGGTGTACTACCCTTTAATAATATTTCACATTCTGTAACACAACAAACTACCATGTTTCCATAATAGCCCCACTCATATTGATTCCTATCTTCTTATATTTTATCCTCATAAAAGTTATTATTAGTGCCAGAAGATTTGTAAATTGGTAAAACTGTAAAACTTTCAGAAATGAGTTCCTAGAATAAAATTTTTACTAAAAGGAATGCTCCTAATATATGAGCTTGTTAAATAATTACTCCATTAAAAAAATTGTGAAAAACAAGAGGCAAAGGAAAATAAACTTTAATCTTAAAGGTGATATTCAGAATTTTAAATAAAGGATCCAAAAACCCAATTGATCTGAAGACCTACAAAAACTTTATTCCATTTCCTTCACTGAGCTTACAAATGTATTGGTTTATTTTAATAATTTTTGTTTCCATTATACTATATTAGTACTTTTTATTTCTAGTTACCAGCTCTAACTTCTACCTTCTCAAAATAAGTAAATTAATTTTGACTTAAACACTTTTTGAAAAATACCTCATGACCATAGATAGATAGATATAGATAGATAGATAGATAGAGATAGATAGTTATAGAAGAGGAGAAGGAGAGGAAGAAATCACTCAGTTGAAACTATATTCTGTGTAGAAAGTTTCCACGTAGTTGTCTTAAGAATAAATTTTAATTCAAAATTATTTATTATTAGCATGTACATAGATACATATATAGTACAAACACTCCAGTAAGTTTAGAACTCAAGAAAATAATAGGCTAAACAAATTTCATCATGTAAATCCCACATCAGTATATTAATACTGGAAATTCACAGGTTGGTGTCTTAAAGATTTTAATTGTAATTTGATCAAACATTTTCTGTAAAACTTAATTACCAAAAATGCTAAATTCTGGGCAAAATATCAGACTTATTAGCCTAATTATAATTCTTAGAATGTCTTTTGAATTATGACAGTTAATTTAGATAAAATCAAAACAGGGGCTTTTTTCAGAATTATTGCAAATCTAACAACTTCCTCATTGAGCCACAATATTTCTTTCATTGACTTTAATTTTGTGGTATGACCCAGAGATTTCCCCAAAATTTTCTCAATGCTTAAGAAAAATTTTCAAAATTAATTTACTTATTTAGACATGCTTCATATGACAGGAGAAGAGGGGAGCAATTGGAAAGAACAAAGACAGCAAAATTTTGATCACTTGGCTTTAACTAAAGTTATGCAAAAGGCATGTAAGTTTTACTCTTCCAACAAGTTTTTCCCCAAAATTAGGGTAAGGTGTAGTTTCACAGTATAAAGGTATATTATTGGAATCACTACCACACCTGGATCTTTTCTCTTAATGTCCTTGCAATATTTTATTTTTTTCCCTCATTATAGTCCAAGAAACAGGGCCAGACTAAGGATCATATGGAAATGATTGTTCACTGTTAAATCCATGTGAATTTTTAGTTAGCTTCAAGAATCCTTTTCTACCTCTTATTCTTCTAAAAGTGCATCATTTTCTTTACTAAATCACTTCACATTGCTGACTTTTATTGTTAAAAGTCTTTAGAATATAGAATATTACTTCTACATTCTGGCTTACCTTTCTTTCAAAGACACTTTCACTGAATTTCATATTGACTAGACAGAACATTTTTAAAAGTTCGACCTAAGACCCCTTTGCCTTTGAATTAGTTACTATTCTCCATGTTCCTGACTGACCCTGTGTATCCTTTTTTCTCAGGTTGTACTTCAGGATTCTGTGAAGATCTAGTTGAATTTTTTCCTTTTATGGGGGCTATCCTAAGCTATAGATCTTTTGTACTACAAATAGAAGTGGTGCAGTTAATTGAAGGCTTCCTGCTGCTGTATATAGTCGGCTACTGAGGTAGTTTAAAATTCCAGTCAATTCTTCTAATGTGGAGCCAAAGGCAACTTTAATTTCCTTTGACACCCTTATGAGATTAACTCTGATAGTATGTTTGCTGACACATTGACAAGAATTGGATTTTCCCACCTTTCACATCTATTATATGACAACTACTAAAGTGTGCAGCTTCAGATGTGGACTCAGAGCAGTAATAAAGATAGAATTAGTTCAAAATCGGCATGAAATTTTCCACTGCTCATCACTTGGCATCACTTTAATATTTTAAAGCCTTTATTGTAGTGACCATTAAGTTCTAATAGTTGACTTTGCTGTGTGTACAGGATGCTCCTTTATGGTGTCAGGGATGATGAGTGGGAGGATTTACACATCAAAAAGTGATTCTGGAAACAAGAACTACTTAGATAGCAACCACTTAAAAATAATGCTGTATTATCCAAACAAAACATTATATATCAAGAAGATCATGTGATAATCTAGTGTGTAATCTGGTCCAATTACTTTAAAACTGCTTTGTAAAATTTTCCCATGCAGATTGCAGACTTTTGGAGGAAAGTCATTCTTTATGTGCCCACCAAACAGGATCTCAACAAGTTTCATGTGGTACAGATGAGTGACAAACAAAGAGACAAAATGGCGCACTATCTCTTAGGAGGAGAAAGTATGGACTGCATACAGAAGTGGGACCAGCAGCAGCAGCAAAGGTTCAAGTTCAGATGAGTCAGAAGTCATATGCAGAAAGTAAAAGAGATACAGAAATTTAAAAAAACAACCAGGAGTAGTAATTTCTCAAAGTGAGAAAGAACCAAGGCCAAAGGATCTGCAATTCACACAACAGGTGGTGGGTATCCTGCTCTGCTCTTTGAGACCAGACTTAGTTTAGAGAGCAAGACCTAGACTAAAAGAGTGGTCCTATTTTTTAGCAGGTCACTAATATATTCTGTTTCAGTAACATTTTAAATGACATCTTTTATATTATACATGAAAAACTGGAAGGTAGGAGTATATAAAAACAGTAGCTTAAAGAAAGAAAGAAGAGCAAGTCAGTTTATAAAAATATGTCTTGGGCAAAATTGTGTAGAATGAATATCAAATATCTATATATTTACTTTAGTAAGGATTGCACATGAATTAGAAGAGTATAGTTCCAGGGAGAAAATTAACTGATTTTTGAAATAATCAAACTCAGTAATTTTAAAGAATTATCTTTTATGATCAGCAAAGTGATTAAGAATTTCAAATGGGGACAGGAATGGTGGTGCACATCTGTGATACCAATGATTCCAGAGGCTAAGCCAGGAACCTTGCAAGTTCAAGGCCAACTTCAGCAACCTAGGGAGACTCTGTCTCAAAAGTTTTAAAAGTTGGGAGCATAGCTAAGTGGTAAAGCACCCTGGTTTCAATCCTCCAGTACCATGAAAGAAAAAAAAAGAGAGAGATAAAAAGCAAGGAAGGAAGGAAGGAAGGGAGTGAGCAAGGGAGGGAGGGAGGGAGAAAGGGAGGGAGAGAGGGAGGGAGGGAAGGAAGGAAAGAAGGAAGGAAGGAAGGAATTTCAAGTGGGAAAGAGATCAAAGAAACAAACCTTTTGTATTTTTAGTCACTTTAAATATTTATCCCAATAAAATTTTTATCATAAGTTATTATTTTTTTAAAAAAATCATTAATATTATTTGTTCTGGTGTTACATCTGGTCTCTGTCCAAGTCATTATGTGTTTTCTCAGCTGTCAACACATTTGCTCTGAAATTAAATTTACTGAATAATTAACATTTTTCCTCCTGTAAGAATGGCTAAGGAAGCACACTATCATGTGCAAATCTATGAGGCTTTACTGATTTCAACTGATTTACTAGGATTTTTCTAGTTAGTAATGAATGGCATACTAAAAATTAAATGCATTATTTCTTAAAATTATTTCAGAGTTGCCTAAAACTTCTTGAGTCATATCTTTTTAAAAAAATTATAGAGCATTATGTTTATACTGAGTTGTGTCTTAAAATCATTACATTGAGGCAACTTCTGTATACATTCTTTTCCATATGTATACATTCTTTTCCATATGTATACATGTATTTATTACATATAAACTTAAATCATTATGTTTTAGCACACTCCCCTTTTACCCAAAATCTCATACAAAAATTCTCCATTTATACTTCAGCCCAAGGGTTGGGGTGGTAATAATCTACTGGGCAATGCTGTAGTTCATGTCCACTCACTCTGACTCACTTTCTCAATCTCTTTGTCTTTCTCAATCTCTAGAAGAAAGACTAAGAGAAAATATATATCCTCACCCTCTTAATTCTTCTCCTCCCTCACGCTTGAACCTTCCCCTGTATGCTTTCATTGCTTACTTTTTTAAAATTTTGGTTCTTCCTCTTCCCCTCATTTGTGAAAATTGGTCTATATTCCCTCCAAGCCCAACCCCCACCTCTGTAAGTCCAGAAGAGTTGCAAGATAAGCAAGAGGAAGAATAAGAAGATTGACTCTTGAAAAGTACTAAGTGAGTAATCTCCCCTGTTGTTACTTTTGCTGAAATTCTTCATCTCACTGATCGTCCTTCAAGTCTCTGTTAAAAATTTTACCTTCACAAAAACACCCACTCTGATCAGTCTATGCAATGATGCAACTCTCTCTCCCACCCATGATCCACCTTTCTCTGCCCTATTTTTCCATATGTAATAGAATAGTACTTATTACTACCCAACTGCATAATTTAGTTCTTTATACTCATTATTCTAACACTGAGACAGACAGACAGATAGAGAGGCAAATACTATACTATACACTTCAAGGTACACAAGTAAAAGTACAAAAGGTTTTAAGTTTTGTTCCCTCATCTATTTAGATACCTCGACAATGTCCGGCATATAAGAGACATTCAAAAACATTGTTGAATGAATGAAGACTGGTATCTCATCTACCTAGTCATTCATGCTGGAAACCTCAGAGTTAATCTGTATCTGTTCTTCTACCTTTTGAATTAATGACTCATTTTTCCATTTCTGGTCCTTCTAGTTCCCTCATTGTCCTCTCACTATTTCTGCCTGGGCACTTACAGTTAACAGTTAATGGAATGTGATAATTGCATAGCCTATTTTAAGGAGGCTTCCATCCTTTCCAGTGCTGCCAAAGTTACAATTCCAAGAAGTTTTTCTGATAATGCAGAAATCCTTGTCCTGATTTTTCAGAGGTTCACAGTTACCATCTTTTCATGGAATTAGAGATGCTTAGTCATCTGTCTTCTGCCTGGTTAACAGCTTCATCTCATAGCAAGATCATAGACTGTGTCCTCCTACTACCCTAAAGCACCCTGAAATTCCCTTCCTTTATCTCCTTTGAAAAGCCTGCCAGACCATGCCAATCTTGCCTACGCTGGTTTTGCCTCTTGTTGAATTAAGTCTACTTTGCCTTTTTCCTCCAATCTAGATAGTGCACTTTTGGAAGCAAGTTAATACATTGCTCACTTTGGTCTAAACATGGTGCCCATCCATGAATGCTTGTTAACAAAGTGATTCAGCCTGTTTGAGCTCAGTTTCCTCACTTAAGTGTTACCATCTACAACATGATCTCCTGGGAGACACGATAAAATACCACATGTCAAAAGTTCACAGCATTTAGTACCTGCTCACTGAATGTTGTTATTCCTCCTGAAGATATCCCCATAGCCCTATTTTAATTGCCTCAGAGGGTCTAAATAAAATTAGATGAAGCAAGAAATGAAATGCATGGTTTTCTCGTTTGTTGGTTGATGTTTTCTAACTTGGTTCTCCTTCAGTATTAGTAAATGAACTTTATGATGCCTCTGAGAAGTAAGATACCATGCCCTGGGAAGAAATAGGACCAGGAATTGATGATCAGTCCTCGGAATGAAGACAAGCAAAGGTGGCCAGCCACCTGGGTGTGAGCTCCTAGTACCTTGTTAGAATGACTGTTGTTCTGAGTTTCTCAACTTGTAGCTTTTTCCTGCAGTCCTCCACATCCTTATCCTTTACTCTGTTAAAACTTCCATCCCTATACTAAAGATGTATTTCCTAATCAGGTATCTTTTGATTTAAAAATCCTTCAGAGTGTGTGGCTTGTACTTCTGAATGGCCCCAAGTGGGTTTTTTTGTACTTGGCAGAGCCAACCTAGCCATTCACAGAGAGGCAATCTCTCTATAAATGAACAGATTTCCACACGTGGGCTGTAATATATGCATAACACATTTCTCACGGTGTTAATTTTGGCTTAACATCCTCCTGATGGTCTTGATTACCTTGGAGACTTACATCCTGTCTCCTGTATATATGTAGTTGTTAGTCACTTCTACTAAGTTGTCTCACCACCATTTCTCAAGAATGATAACAGAAGACACAATATTTCAATAACTGATTTTCCTTTCAACAAATGTTCATTCAATCTCCTGTTTCAAGGCACTGTGCTGAGGCTTAGTTAAATCTTACACTCATGTAAAATGGAAAAATTCTGTAAAGGTCCAGTTAGCTTTACAGGAAAAATAACTGGAGCTATCTCAAAATATTAATCAAAAGATTTTGTTAAAGTGAATGGCTTTGACTTGCTTTCCTATCCCTTTTCTAAAAGCTGGAGATCCTGGACAATTATTTCTGATCAGTCATGTTATTTACAGGACTGCAAATATTGTGTGAACATAAAGTATCTTGAGAAAGAAATAGCATACAAATAAACATAGTTAGAGTGTTCAGTGATAAATGCCATTTGGGATAGCATATTAACAGTGAAAAGTAATAGAGAGTAATAATTTTTAATTGGGATTATTAGAGGCTTTATCCACTTTGCTTATTTTATTCATGATGTGCTAATCAAATAGATGGGTGACTGGGCACAGATTCCGTGTAAATGATCTATGTTGTGACAAATCTCAAGGCATCTGGTTAGGTCAGATATCTCCCTTGGGGAATTAAAATGAAACAAGAAGTGTTTTTGTCCTTAAAATCTGTACTCTGGTAGATAGGATCCAACAAAGAATTAAACATTTCATCTAACTTTTCCAATGCCATGTTTCCAAAGGAAATTACATTAAACTTGTCCATTCAAAATGCAAAAGCAAGACATCCAAGAATGAGATTTCCAGCAGAATGTAATTTTAAAGACATGATTTTCCCCCATTACTGGAGATAGCAAACATTTTAAAAGCCTGTTCTTTCATAATTGGATTCCAGATCATTATTTTTTTGGCCAAAAAGAAAGGTTTTCTGCATTCTTAAAATAATTAGGCAAGATTTCAAATCAAATTATCCAATTTCAAAGCTCTATTTTTCTCTCTAAAATCCCTGTTAGAGAAGGACTGCCGATGACTAAGCTTTGTGTCATTCTCATGGCTTTATTAGGAGAATGTTCTAAGTCCTTCACTTTCTATGTAATCAGAACTATAATTTCTTCAGGTTATTTTAAGACCCAGCTATGGCTAAAGCAGGAAACTCAATTTTATTCTGAGCTCTAGACATGTCGACACAGCAGAGCAGGGCCCCAGCTTTCTGGGCTCTCTTCTTTTATAAACCCTTTTGCCTGATGTCAGACTCAGCTCTAGGCTAGCTGAACTTCACTCTGGATATCCGGTAACTCCTTCCAGGACATTGAGGGTAGTAGGACTGTTATTTTGGAAAATGTGTGTTGACATATCATCACTCTACCAATGAAGAGCTCGTTTGTCCATAGAACACTACTCTTCCTAACTTCTACTTGAAAACCATATTCAACAGAAGGACAGTTGAGAAAACCCAGGTGCCAGAACCACTTCATAAAAAAGCAGAACAGAAAGCTCTAACTACATATGTCTGCTTAGTTCATCATGCTCCCTTAGAATTTTATAACTTAATTAACCAGCCATTCAAACAGACTGGTTGCCTCTAATTATGCTAAAAATTTTTTTCCATGTTGCAAAGTAATATTAATAGTGAATGCAATTTCTTAAAGTAACAGGTAATCCACTTCTTCTATAACTGTGAGCCATATCTGCAAAAGGTGCTTTTTAGAATGAAGAGAAAAATATAGCATCAATAGTATTCTGACACTAGTATATCAAAAAGGCTTATATATGATATACACACAGAAACACACATAAATTTTTTCACAGAAGTAAGTTTATTAATATGTTTAAGCTAATATATTGCCATAAAAATATCTCATTTTAAATTCATGTATCATGTCTTTAACAAATTGTTCTGTGATTTTTTTCATGCTTGCCTTTTTTTTAATTTGGTTAAAATACAACTTTTCTAAAAAATAAAGTAACATATTTACAAAAATTTTTATTTATATGTGTGTGTGTGTGTGTGTGTGTATCTTTTCTATTGCTATTACAACAATTAAAAAACAATATTATGGCTCTAGTAGCTGAGTTTACCATGTTATCTATGTATTTATCGATCTGTCTAATCTATCTAATTCTACATGTTTTTCACTCAACAGTATATTGAGCCTGTTCTTCTATGCTAATATTTCTAGACATTACTTATTACTTTTAATAATTATATAGCATTTGAGTAGAGGGAATATGGCTATTTGTTTCTGAATTGACCAATGTGTAAACTGCCTTCAATTTTTTGTTACTATAAAATCATACTATAAATAAATATCCCAGTACACAAATTCTTTGCATTCATGAAAGTACATTTGTATAACAATTAAGTGAAATTACTGGATCACAAGGTGCACAGATTTTTAATTTTTTAGTACTGACAATCTGTGCTCCTCTAAAATATCATCAGCATGTTCTTCCATTGATGTGTGAGAGTGGCCTTTCCTCCAACCCCCAATCAATATTTAGTTTTAAATTATTTTATTTTTATTAATATAATGGATACAAAAATTGTACCTCATGAGATTTTGATCATACCAAGATCAATCACTTACTCATACATTTATTGGCCATTTATGGTTCTTCCTCTGTGAATGTCTTCATTCCCAGCCTTTGACCATTGTTCCAACTGAGTTTTAGTATTTATTAATGATTTATAGTCCTTATTTGTGTCCTATAGATATTAACCTCTTGAGCATTCAATAAATTTTAACTTTTTCTTGCCATTAACATAGTGGAAAATAGAAGCTTAATCTGACATTTCATTTCTGACCTAGAATGCCAAATCAACTGTCATTCTTTTATAATTTTCTCTAGATAGGATTATACTGACTTAGATCTTTCCTAGAATGAGTTGTAATAACCTAATTCATAAGTTCATTAATAGACTAGACTATGTAAAAATCAAAATAAATAATTCCCTTTAAATGCTCAGGTAAAACATGCAAAATATGTATTTGTCTATGGTGGAAATGTCTTACAACATGTTATTTCAAATGGGAAGACAATGAAAAACGTATAATTGACTGCTGTATAACAATGTATGAGCTTGTGAGTGTGAGAACTAGAAAAAGAAAAGGAAAAGGAGTTTCTGTATTTTTTAAAAACATAAAACTGTATTTCAGCCAGAACAGGTGTCATTCCAATTACTGCTTTACAAGTATAGCCAAGAGTTCCTCAGTGCATTAGAGAAACTGCTTTTCTTAATATTCTGCTTCTTGTCAACTCTCCTTTAAAAGTCCACTTTCCACCCTGGTGTCACAATCCTGGCAGAAGCTGAGGGGTAAAAATGGAGAGAAAGAAAAAAATAAAGGCAAGAAGTCCTCTTCCTTAGCTAAGGGAACCTGGCTTAACTTTTATGCTTCTCCCTTCAAGGTCTTGTCACAAAGGTGGGCACATAACAGATCATTGAGAAAAGAGGCTGGCTGAAAGTAAGAGAACAACAAAGCTGGTATAGGATGTGAAACACACCACAACTCATTCTTTAGAATAAGTGTATGGAAAAATAGCAGCTGTGCTACACTCTGAGCATGTGAGAGAGGAAGAAGCAACTCCAAGCCAGTCCTGCCTCTCACAAGGTTACCTTTCAGTCCTTTCATTCCCATGCAACATACCAAGTTTGTGTTCAAGGATCACGGTTTATGTGAGCTACAAGTGAAGAGGAGCAAAGACAGCATCCTCTGAACTCATTTTCATGATGCATTCTACGAACTTTTACCATTTGTAAAAAACAGAGTCAAACAGAGGCAGGGCCATGAGGGAGTTGTGAAGCTGGACCCTATTAAAAGACCAGTGTCTTCCACAGCATAATGTGCTGGACTGCTGCCCTCTACATCAGCTGCCCTCCACATCAGAATGTTGTGGATTGTGTTTGTATTTAAACACTGGGAAGTAAGCTTTTTCTGTTGTGAGGTCACTAATTTTGAGCCAAGAAACTAAGCTTTGGAATAAATAATCTGTGTTTATTTAGAGGGAAATCAGAAATATAGAGAATTCTGGAAGAATTGGTTTTTATTTTGTTCTTTCCCCTAAAGAAGACTAAAATCAGAAGTTGGTCTTTTAAAATAATCATTTTATGTATTTTTTTTATGACAATGTCAGATGTTTTCTCAGAATTTGAATGTGACACACATTAGAACATTCTCTAGGGCTCTCTTCTGAAAAGATAGGAAGGAGGCTGACCTGGATATCTCCTGTTAGTGTTTCCTGGTTAACAGGACCTGGAGTAGGACTCAAAGGACATATTTTTTTTTTCCTTTGGAGGTCACTAATAATCCTAGCTATCCAGAATCTACTAAGGAAATAAGCATTTGACAACTTATTGTCCAAACTACATTTTGCATGGATATGAACTTAACCGAATAAAGTTTACCCAGAAAAAAATCCTTGTTAAAGGTCTTGTAACTCCTGCTTTAGAAGCGGAAGGTATAAGTCCATCCATCTCTTATTTCATTCCTTAACTACACTGCACACAATAAACTAGAATGAGAGAATGTGTCCACTGGAAACAGGCCTGCAACTAGGAAGTAGAGTTTAAAATCACATCTGCAAAGCCATTTTTGTCTGAAGGAAACAGCATAAAAACTTAAATGTCACTGAAAGATCTCCATAGTTGAAATATGACATAGTTAATATTAATAAATTATGAGCACTTAATTAAAAATAGTGAAGAACAAGAAACTCTTCCTTCACATTTTTGAATTAAAAATTGGATTTTAAAATCTATTATTTATATACAAATAAGTACAAAAGTACATGTGCAATTGAAATACCTACTGCTGTAAATGGATAATATTCAAGTCATTCATTTACTCACCTACAAACATTTATTCAGCAATTATTAAGTGTCAGGCATTCTTACAGGCTTAGATTTGCTTATTTCAATTTCCATGTTTTAAGTAATTCAAGAATTTTATTTTCATATATTTTTCCTTAAATGTTAATAAATGTGTTCAGAGATGGAACCCACTTTGTTCTCCAAAATTATCTCACTGACAAAACAGGAGACTGATTAACATCATTCTGTTAACTGGTTGCAAAATTAGTGTAGGACACCATGGTTTACGGAGACCAATCTATCTAGAACTCTCTCTCATGTGCTAGAGTCTAATAGTTAGCCCTAGATTGCACATAATATGTCTAGGAGTTAGAAATCTTTGCAAACTGGCTTTCACCAACTATCCAAGTAGCTAAAATAAAATTTCATTCTCAGAATACGGAATATTTGTGAATGACTGATGTGTTTTTGGCAAAGAAGTGAATACTTCAGTGAGGCACACTATATTCAGCAATGAGATACACTTAACATATGAAAGAAAAATTTCCATGCATTACATTTCAAAAGATTGGAATGAAAAAGAAGAAAAATACTCTTGTTATCTTGATTGCAACATGTAGCTTTGGCATCATCTAAATATCACCCATAGTAGGTGTAAAACCCAATATAATATGACTTTAGAACCAATAACCAATATAATCTCTCTCTCTTTTCAAAATTTTAAACATATAAACTGGAATTCAGAAAAAGTTATGAATAAAAAACTCCTAAGAACTGTCATACTTACTCCAAAATACTGTTGTTACACAGAAAATTGTCCCAATTAAAATAAATTGGGAGACAAAAAAGATAAGTGAAAATAATTCTTGATGTATTAAGTAGCTGACCTGTAGCAATTCATTATATTCAACAGTAACATTCATTACAGTATTTGACTGAAGTGTTTGCTTTTTTATAATCACTGCTGTCATAGTGCTACTTAAACTGAAATTTCTGCTCAATTTATAAGCTGAACAAAATCTTAAGTTTCTGATAATCAAATGATAACTTTTATTACTAAAATGAGAATCAAATGTCTAGTTCCAAAGTATAAGAAATTTAACACATACTCCTATTTCCCTCCTATTTCCATAAGGAGACTGACATGATTCTTTCTACAGAGATAGAAAAATTATTCAATTATAATGCATGCATTATGTATGTCCATGCATATACACACATATATACACATAGCCATACAGTCATATTTCACATAATGGTAGACCACATATGTGACTGTGATGAACCTGAAAAATTCTGTTCACCTAGTATTTTCATTGTACCCTTTCATGTTTAGATCTGTTTAAATACACAAATTCTAACCACTGTCATACCATGGCCTACAGTAGTCAATACATCAAAATGCTATATGAGCTTTAGCCTAGGAACAACAGACTACACTACATACCACAGGTATACAGTAGACTATATCATCCAGATTTATGTAAGTACATTTATGCAGCACTGAAATTGCCTAATGGCACATTCCTTAAAATGTTTACCTATTATTAACACACAACTACTTACATATATAGAGAGATTGATTTTGATTGCTGTAAAGTATCAAACTAAGGTAGACAAGTCATAGCAATGACTAAACAGTTCTTTGTAAACAGGTCAGATCATTCATAACATGTTTGTGAAAAGGTAATATGTTCCAAACCAAAGTCATATACAGCATAAGCTTCAGTATAAACAATAAAGATCAAATAAACTAGGGCTCAATGAAAGTTTAAACCTAAAATTTGTATTATTATAAATTGATAGTATCAAGCACATTCATTATCACTGGGATTACTTGCCCCTTTAACCAAAACTACTTTCACTGCACAAGGAAGACGTGGTCTTGCAACCTGATCTGTTATAGGTCATTAACAAGCCAAATTACTAACATTTTAAAATACATCAGAGATACCAAAAATAATCCATGCACTGTCTTATGGCCTACAGGTGCCAAGAGAAGACAACTACACTTTCTACCATCACATAGACGATGGCCGATTGTGGTCTAAACCCCCCAACTCCCCCAAACCCTCTGTTTTGTTGAAAATGCAACAGCCCCTCTGGTCTTCATTGTAAGAACAGTCAAATATTTTAGGTCATAGGGCCTCTGCACTGACCATCACCTCTGTCAGGAATGGTTCTCTTCCACTTTTACATGGATGGCCTCTTCCAGTCCCTAAAGCCTCTGCTAACACTTACACATTCATCTTCAGGGATCCTATTCAGCAACTCCCTTTTGGTGAAGCTTTAATATGGAGTTATCTATCTATCTTCTTTGAATAAATCATCACGCATTTATTAAAAATAAATGTATTCCATTTCTGCTTTGGCCCAACAACCATTATTAATACACCTTGATGTGACTTGAAATCTAGCATTATTCTCCCCTTTTGTTGCTCTAACTATTGCCATTTGTGCACACTAGCTGGTACTTTTGAGTTTTATAATCAGTACGCCACACTTCCTAATAGATCCTTGTTAGGATTTTATCTGAAATTGCACTGGCTTCCAAAACATATGTAAAGTCCAGAAGAAACTGATACACTGATATTTTGAGGCAGGGAATTGAATGGCTGGTAGAGTTGGCATGGATGAGAGATTTACATTTTGCTATATACTGTTATTTATTATAATTGACTATTATTATATATCACACATCTATTTTTTAAGGAAAGCTATTTTAAAGACAGAAATTTATAGATAAATTCTGAAAAAAAATAGCTTTTTTAAAGATATAGCCTTCTTATTCATGAATACATGATCTCTCAAGTCTGATTATGGTTTCTTGAATGTCCTTCAATAACTTTATTAGTAAAAGTGTCCATTGCTACTATATTTGCTATTGTTTTTATTATATTTTGTGTTTAGTTGTTTCTGATATAGCAACTCCTCTCATTTTTTATCTTGCCATTTCTTATGTTGTGCAGCACTGACCCTGAACTAGCAATCTAACCCTTGAATTCTCTTCAATCTGATGGAATGTTCATGTCTTGGAACAGTGACAAAGCCCTCCAAAGACAAAGTTCCTGATATTAAAGAAAATATGTTTTAACTTTCCTCTTCTATTTTTAATTTAATAAAAGTTTCTATCCTGGAAGGGTACTAAATTTTGCTTGAATATTTTTCTTAATCCAATGAGATAATCCTTTTTTTTTTCATTGAATCTCTTAACAGGATGACATTCACTAGTAGACTTTTTCCCCTTAACCATTCTTACATTCCTGGAATTACCTCTACCTTAAAAACATGGCTAATAACATATTAAAATTGTTCAAGTCCATCATAGTCAGGGAAACTCATATAAAAAAAGTAGTAATACCATATCATTTTTCATCTCTTAGTTTGGCAAATGTCTACAGTCTGATAATATCTAGTGTTGGCAGGGATATGGGGAAAATGGATCTCACAGACCTGACTAGTGAAGCATAAAGATAATGTCTTTTGGTGTCTGAGGAAGTTGACTGTACAATGGATAATCAGATAGAAAGATGTCTCCCATGTCTACAAAGCAACTTCATATATTTTCTAGCCATCTAAAAATGAACTCCTATAAGGATTTCTAATGTTATATCCATATTCATATTTGAGACTGTGTGGTAGAAAAAAATGTTAAGAAACGGGATCACTGATCTTTACAGGTCAACAATATGGAAAAATTTTCATTTACTATTGGAATAAGGAATAGAATGAGACAAGAGCATGGTTTTTATTATGTTTTATTTATCACTAGTTATTTGAGGTTTCTTTTCCTTCTTGCAACATATTAGGTTAAGTTGATACACAGATAATTTTTTTTCTAATGTTTTAATATCTTTCCAGAGAAAAAAGAGCAATCCCAATGAACTGAGTTTATAGCTCCAAACATAAAAAGTCCCTGGAGAGCTGCTTGAATTAATTCTTATTTTCTGCTAAAGTTTAATATAGGAATGGGAAAATTCTAAATCCAAGGTCAGACCAACCTTGATTTGTTCTGTCTCAATCATATTATTACACCAGTCAGAAACTTAGTTTGAACCAGTAATGAGGAGAAAACACAATTGGCAACACATGCTGAGTTACAAAGATGCACTCATCTTCTGGGTTCAACACCTATCTTGTAACTTTGGTATAATTATACACCTTCTTTCTTGGCCTACACTTCTATCATGAATTAACTCAATTTCCTAAGTCTTAATGCCTTTAACCTAACTTGTGCTGAGATTTAAGGCTAAAACAGAGCAACAAGACTACCCAGAAAAACATTTTGTCTTTTTCTATGGATACTACTTCTTATTCCCTTCATCATTCCTCTCTTACTCAGACATAAATATATTTATTTCATTCTTCTCTTTGAATTGCTGTGCATAGAGATTGATTCACCCCTTCCATCTGTCTTTGCTTAATATCTCACTATGTGATTTCCCTATTCTGACATTTTACTTTAGATAATTTTAAAAATTACAGATACCCTTGGCATTCAAAATTTGCTTATTAAATTGTTTATCAAAAAATCTTATTTTCCTGCCTCCTTGTCAAAGAATATGGCCAATTAAATAATGCCTGAATAAATGTAGATGGGCTCTAAATAGCAAACTGAGGAGAATTATTTCAAATTGATACTATTGTTAAAAGAAAAATTCATCCATTTTTTGTTCTTTATCTAAGAAAATTATCTGCATAAAATATCACAGAGGGGAAAATAGTATTAAATATGAAGTGGTATTTAAATAACATAAAAGTACACCTGTAATCATTTTCACAACTAAATTTATTCTTCTCCTTGGATAAAAAGTATGCATTTATATTCAGGCAGTCTTAAATTAGCTATTTCACACTTCACATTTTGAATGCAGAAACATATCTCATGAAATTTCTATTGGCATTACTCATTGAAAAATAAAATTAAATAAGAATATTTCAAAATTCCATTTGTTCAGAATAACTGAAACATTTAAATATATATAGTGAAAGCACTGAAGGTCATTCTTGGCTTAAATTCTATATTGAATGGTTTTAATTTTTGAGTGAAGGGCTCTAACACCCTAAAATACCTATATTTTTCAAATTTACAAAGACGCTGAGGAGTTATTTCCTACATAAGAGAAGAATCCTTTCTAAAAAATATGTGAAATTAATAGAAACATACTATAGCTCATTTGATAGAATGCTTGCCTCACATGCACAAGGCCCTGGGTTCAATCCCCAGCACCACACACACACAGACACACACACACAAAAAAAGACGAAACACATTTTGCACAATAACACTGTACTCTTTAATCACTCATTCATTCAGCTAAAAATAGTCTCAGGGATCAATTATGTGTGAGGCACTGTAGGAAATAAAAATAGAAGTAAAACATGATCCTTTCCTCTCAGAGCTTATAATATAACTAATTAGGGGGATGGGGACACATGTACATAAATAACCACAATGTAAAACAGAAAATGGAAATGTTCTAAGAGAGTAGTAAAGGCTCATTGGAATGGAGAAAGAAAAGGAGAAGGGGAAGAGGAAAATAAACATGACTGGGTAAGAAGGAATCAATGACTGTTGGGCATTGGGGAACTTGGATCAAGACTTGTGAGAGTTAGGATGTCCCCCAGTGAATAGTTAGAACACTGCAGAAAGGTACCTCAGAGAAAGGAAACTCCTGGATACTGTTATGTGTGGGTATGTACCCAAGTGTTGTATCAATAATAACAACAATAGATAAACAACAAACCTCGATTAAAAATACAGCTGTCAAGAAGTAAAAAGTACTAACTGAATGAGACCATTTGGGGGTGGGGGAGAAAGTGTAATTGCTATTAACTCTTCATCAAGCTACACTACAAATCCACAGAGCATGTTGGCCAGGACTTTGGCTCAGTCCTGGCCTTCTTAAGGGTAAATCATAGCTGATAGTTTCCCTTAGTTACCTCTCCTAAGAGCTGATACAGTCCTCTCCATCCCTTCCAAGGCAGAAGTATGCGGAGATTAAAATAGCTTCAGAATACTTCCTGCTCTGCCCTAGCTATGCTTTCATTTTATTTGACTTAGACCAACTGGAATGCCAAGGGAAAACCCCATGAGGCACTGAGCATGTGAGATAATGTGTCAGTCCCTCAAAACTGTTTGTCCAACCTATTGTGCATATCCATCATAGTTCACCATCCATGAGAAAGCACAACATGTAGGGGAAACAGCTCTTAGCACACACTGCTGTTTCTTCTTTTTTAAAAATAGATGTGTCACCTCCATGAAATACTTCCTTCTCAACTATTGTAATAATTTGTCACAAATCTAGCCACTTGCCAACACAATGAAGACTATGTATTCTAAACATCTGTTTGGAAGTTACAGTTCTCCACTCAACTAACAAAGGTGCTACTTTGACCCATTGTTTATATGAATCAAATACCTGGCCCAAGTTAGATACATGTGTAATGAATACCATATTTCTTATCTCTAAAAAGTGTGTAATATTGCACTTATGACAAGATGTTCTGACTTCCAACTTCAGCTAATGACAATCTATCTATTCCTCCCCTTCTTTGGTGGACCCCAGGGAAAAGAAACTGTTGGTTTTGCTGAGCTACTAGCAAGCTCACATTGCTTGGGGAAGAAGTTTTAGCACAGCTGAGGTCAGAGCTGGGATGAAGGACAAAGATGAACATTTAGAAGTAAGGAAAGCTAAGGGATTCAGAAATGGCCTTCACTTACAGTCAATAACCCTAATCCACTTGACTCTACTGTCTCTCTCTCTCTCTGGAAAACAGAAAACCTTGGATAACAGAATTTCTCTGGCTCCATTACTAAACTACTGCTAATGCTTCCCCATTCTTTCCATTAGGCAGAGGTAACTAGAGATTAAAATAACTCCAGAATACTTTCTGCTCTAACACTGCTTTCACTCTATGGGACTTAAACCAAATGGCATGCTGAGGGAAAGTTTACTTTTTTTGGAAAGATGTCCTTCATAGTTTAGCCTTCCCCAAAGGCTTCACTTAACTACACTAGTTAACAGTGCCCCTGCTACCATCAATCACTTTCTATCCTACTGCCCTATTTTACCTTAGTACTTATTACTATTTACAGTAGACTTATCCATCCATCATTCAATTGAACAATCAATCAGGTGTTTCTTTGTCTGGTTTCACAGTCATGTCCTCTGTGTCTAAAATAAAACCTGGCATGTGGTTGGTTGGTTTTCAAATATTCTGGAGTGAAAAAATGAACAGATGAATGATTATTTCACCTCAGCTCCCAAAACTCCAAACAATTTCATCACCTCTGAAACCTCAACCTGAAATTACAAGAATGGTCAAATGCACACTTTATGCTGTTCCTTCAACTACGTCTATGTCCATTATCTACACCTATTTACATTTTGGTTTCTTTTACTATACACTTTAATTGCTGTGTAGTTCCTGTTTTTGTCTTTCATTTTGAAAATGCCTAATGGTCAGTGGATTCCTTTTATTGGGTACAAAAAACATCATCTTTTAAGAAGACAATATGGCATTTTAGTAAATGTTATTGTTCTATTTACAATAAATGATAAAATGATGAGTATTCCTAAAGAACCTTATTAGTTATCCATTCTAAACCATTATAACTCATGAAAATTATTAACATACCATTTTAACATTTTATTTAGCTTTGACTTAACAATCAAGATATATAAAATGAAGATATTGACATATTAAAATCAAAATTCTACTTTGAGAGCAAAGAACCAATTACTAAGATTGGAATAAAGCACACATGAGATAAACTAAGACAAATTTTTCATATATAAAACTTCACATTTTATTGTATTTGAAAAGAAATAGTTCAGCAAGAATTTGTTATACTTAAATAGAGGCTCATTCTTAACTTTTTTCATATGCTGAATATAGTGTCTTATTTAAATAAGCAAATTAAACTAATATACCTTAATTATATTATCTTTTGCAACTATTATATATTACTAGATGCATTTTAACATAATTAATTATAACAAATAATACGAATATAATTATAACATAATTAAATAATACAAATACATATACACCTATTTTCCTATATCTTACCATCAACATGTATATTCATTGTGTTTAATAATGTAACAAACGTTTTTCAAGAACAATCTCTTTATGGATTTAAAGAAATCCTCTAAATCTATTAGAGAAACTGAATATAAGTTAGATTTCTTTAAGAGTTATAATTGTTAAAAATAATGGAATCATTCGTGTGTGTGCTCCTGCCCTCATGAAATGCCACAGCCAGTGGAAGGGTCAATATCCCCAAGGAGCCCTGTTTATGAGTGATATTAACACCAAACAGAAAGCTTAGCAAAGTCTGTTTCTAAAAATAACCCTGTGTGTCTCTTGTTGTCATCATCAAGCAGAGTCTTGTGTGCTTTGTGGCATAGCATCCAGGCCTCCTCTTTGCCTTTCTACAAGCATTGCTACACAAGACCTCCCCTTTCTCTCAAGGTGGCCAGGATAAAAAGAATTCTGCAATCACCCTAAGCATTCATTAAACAACATTATTGCCCCTTGAGCAGACAGTTATCATGTTGTTTTGGCAGCAGGAAGGAATCTGTGGTTTCACTTGAATGTTATTCTTCTTTATTTAAACTACTAGAAATAACCCAAAAATGACAGAATGCTCTTTCTATAAATAATCATTCCAGTGTAGAGTTATATTAGGAGGTAACTCAGATGGCATGATAACTCCTAACAAGCTAATCTTAGACCTGCAATGCCATAAGATAGAAATACAGAGGCTAAGAATAACTGACCCAAAGGAGTCAGCCTGCTAAAGAGAGGCATAGACATGTGGGCATCTGCAGGTTCTAATGCATATAGTGATCTGAAAGCCTCTTTCGTCCAGGATGGCAATAAATTATGTTGGTCATTAATATTATAATCAATAATGCTTTATAACATATTGATTTATAGAGATGGCTCAATATTCTTCTTATAGCAAATAAGAGTATAAAAATTGGTTGATGGAAACCAAAGAACTGGCTCTTTCCTAAACTTCATCACTATCTAATTAGTACACTTTATGCTTGTGACCTACGGAATATGCACTTTCCATCCAAAAAAGTAAAATTTAACTCAAGAAAAAGTAAAATATAATATCATGACTATATATAAATATTACCACTCATTTTTCACCAAGAAAGTTCAAACTGGACCTGAATTAGACAGATTAAACATAAATTGAATTGAGTTAGCTAGATTAAACCTTTATTTCAGCTCAAGAATTTCACATTGCACATTGAAATC
The DNA here is from genome assembly GCF_048772815.1 of Callospermophilus lateralis. Lineage (NCBI taxonomy): Eukaryota > Metazoa > Chordata > Mammalia > Rodentia > Sciuridae > Callospermophilus > Callospermophilus lateralis. The sequence goes on along the minus strand of NC_135305.1, from coordinate 76,317,606 downwards.
AGGATTTGAATGGGTACACAGACTTTATTAATCCCACGTTTCTAGAAAAAGACCAAGGTGGGCATAATTCAAACATTTTGGCAAAAAGAAATAAATCCATTATATTAATATTTCAAAAAAATGCTCTCCTACTAAAACATTAGTAATAATGTGCTGTTTAAAAGCTGGACTCACCTTTGATCTGTGTATTGTAAAACCTTGGCAAGCAGATGCCATATGCATTAGGAACACTGCTTCTGTCCAGAGTATCTGCCTCAGGACAGAGATCACTCTCATAGAACTTTGGAGTTTCCCTGAGCTCACCGCAGCTCTGGAATCTGTTTGTCAAGCACTGAGAATGTGAAGTGAGACTCTTCCAACTATACTTTCAATATGGTTTCCTACTTGTACCTTAATTCTCTCAGGATTAAGAAGTCTGCATAGACGTTTGTTTATAAATATAGCTGATTCCACATTTTTAGTACCCAACAGATATGAATAAAATTATCCTACGCTGAATGTTATTCTCTTTGAGAAAAAGTGACAGGAGTTGAAACCAGAGCCTGCCATTTCCTACCCATGGTAATCATCAGTGTTTCAGTCAGCATTTTTGCTGCTGTCATCAAAAGACCTGACAAGAACAATTATAGGAGAAAACGTTTATTTGGGAGCTCACAGTTTCAGAGGTTTTAGTCCATAGATGGTCAACTCCTTTCTTTGGGGACTGAGTTGAGGCAGAACATCATAGCAGAATAACATGATAGAGGAAACTGACTCAGGACATGGCCGTCACCACAGACAAAATATATTCCCAAGGCAGACCCCCAATGACCCACCTCCTCTAGCCATACCCTACCTGCCTACAGTTACCAGTTAATCCTTACCAGAGGATTGATTCACTGATTAGATTAAGGCTCTCATAACTGGATCATTTTACCTCTAAACTTTCTTACACTCTCTCATACGTGAGCTTTTGGGGTACACCTCATATCTAGACCATAAAAATCAGTAAGTGCCTTACCTTTCTGAACCTGTTTCCTCAGCTGTAAAATATGAACACTGCAGCAACTACAGCATAAATCAGTGATAAGGCAATGCATGGAACAGAGAAACTCTTGAACCATTAGCTATTATATCAATAATAAGAAGACTGACCAAAAAAAAGAAAAAAAAACAGTTTGATCCCTCACTTCCTACATTTTCACTAAACAACTAGAAAATCAGATGGGTAGCAGAGAAAAACATGAAAAGGGCATCTGGTAGTGATACCTTTGTATTCAAAATACATACCTGAATTTTAATTGCATACAGATTTTTAAAGGATGATTAAGAATAAATTATAATGATGTTCAACTCATGAAGAGCTTTTTCTAGTTCACCCTACATGGAATTCCCTGAAAACTTTTGCGGTAAATGTTTTTACTAAAGCAAGAACTCTCAAACTACAATGTCACTTGAAGAAATTCAGTGAAATATTCTTGCTGTTTGTGGGTTAGCTTTTTGCCTTAATTTGGTTTATTTCAATTTTGATTTTAATTTCAAGTTTCAAATTTTTGAAACAACTTCATGACATTATCATATTTGAAGCCAGTTTGGAAATGTCATGCCTTACACTCATCAAAATTTACCTAAAATGAATGGCAGATAACATTCACATCACTGCAAGGGGGTCAACAATGAACAAAAACTATGAATTTAAAAATTTATGACACAAGTGGTAGAATATGAGGAGAAGCAGAAAAGTAAAGTTGTGGGTATTTCCAACCTTATCAGCATGCAAAAGCTCAATCATAAGTAAATGACTAGTTACATTCTGTGGTCTGGTAAATTTCTTTCTTCCTTAAAAGTGGTTTCCATTGGATTTAATTATTGGGTATTTAAAAAACGCTATGTATAAAAGACCCATCGCTTACTTCACTGTGGAAAAGTTAACATTATGATAATGAATGGAAAAGATATTCTTATAAAAATAACTTTATAAGATATTCTTATAAAAATAACTTCTTATAAGAATAGCTTTGTTTTGTATTCATGAACCATAGCAGCTTAGAGTAACCCTAAACATAATGTGCTCTTAACACTTAAGAGGATAGATCATTTAGTGTTGTAAAAAAAAAAAAATGTTGTTTAAATTAAGTTTGTTTTGTGTAATTGACTTAATTGAAAAAGAACTGAACTAGAAATACAAGGTATTTTCTAGTTCTTCTGCCTTCCCATTGCCAATCTTCTGGGGTTAGCAAACAGGAAAACTAACCAGACACAGTTGTGCATGTCTGTAAACACAACTACTTGGAAGGCTGAAGCAAAAGGATTACAAGTGTGATGTCAATCTCAGCAACTTAGTGAGACCCTCTCTCAAATTTTAAAATGAAAACAGCTAGGGATGTAGTTCAGTGGAAAAGTGTCCCAGGCTCAATCCCTAGTACCACGAAGGAACAAAGGAAGAAGGAAGGAAGGGTAAGGGAAGGGAAGGGAGAGGAAGGGAAGGGAAGTGAGGATGAGAAGGGAGGAGAAGGAGCAAGAAGAGAACTGCTAACAGCAAAGACACCTAACAGCATCCCAAGCTAACCACTGGCACTCCAACTTCCTTGACAGAATAGGATAACCCACAGCACAGTCACACTGACTGGAAGCACATTCCAGTGTATCTTTGAATTTCATTTTTAAGCTTTTTAAAAATCATTTCATAAACTTTCATTTCAGTTAAGTTGTTTTCAATGTAGTCCAATTCAGAAAAAAAAAACAGTTAAAATGTAGTTATCATTCCATGATGTAAAAATTGTTCATTATTCTTAAAATGTAATTATGACAACCTACTGGCAAAGACATTGCATTCTGGATATTTTAAAGATCCTCTTTCTTTCATGTATTGAAAACAATTCATATATTATCAAATTTCTCTAAAAATTCTCTTTATTCCTGAGAGCCAACCTTTAAAGAATACTGCATTTAAGTTCACAATAAATACTTGTAACGTATCAGACAGCAATTTTGACTTTCTTCCTTTCTAAAAGATTATTATAACCTAGAAAACCCAGTTTTTCTTCCACAATTATGTACTGCTGTCTTTTATTAGGGGATCCTATCTATCAAAAGAGAGTTCTAAGAAATACAATCTACTCAGTACTAGTAAAATGTCATGAAAATGAATTAGCATCCACGATTTAATTAAAATCAGAGCCCATTTGCTTTACTTATTTAGGTTTTCAGGAATGAGTTTGATCACCAATGTTCACACAGTGGAAAACACTGCTGGTACCTGGCTAACTTCTATTCTTGATCCTTCTTTCTTCTTCCCAATAGGTTCATATAGCCACCATTCCCACATCATCCAGAGCAACTATTCTTCTCAAAACTTGTTGAAAAATGGGTCAGTGGAGATGGATGCTATTGGGCCAATGAGTTATGAAGGATAATTTGCTTAGGAAGTTCCCGTTAAGATTCTTTTCTTAAAAGGACACCTCAAAGAAGCAAAGTTTCCCTTGTTTGTTTCTGGAATTTGTCCTGTAATGATTACCAGGATGCCTGGACCTGCTACTGAGGGGTTGTAACTATTGGAGAATGGATCTTATGATCACAGAACCCAATGCTAGAACTAGTATAGTGGCACTACGTGAGGGAGTTGAATGTCGCTGACATCATTGCGTTCCTGGTAGTGCCTGACCACCCAGCTTTATTAAATGATAAAAGTCATTATTCGTCATTTTGACCAAAGTTTTCTTTTACTTGCAGTGGAAAACACCTAATATACCTACTTCTACAATTAATCATTGTTAGTATTCTGGTGTAATAGCTTTGTGTGTGAAGATGAAAGGGACACTTTTTAGAAGATGTATTATAAAAAGTTCACAAAAGGCAGAAAAAAATCTCATAAAAACAAATGTCCCTCCCCTTCACCAAAGCACAAACAAAAAAATCTCTCCTGATTTCTTTCTATCTGTACATGAATTTGTTGGGGACGTGAATATAGATAAAAAAAAATAACTTTATCAAGATCTTATTGATATTATTTTTTTAAAAAAAAACTGAATTTAAATTTAGCAGATTTAAAACTGTATTGGAAGGAACTATAAACATGCTTCCTCATCATAAAGAGATACTATTTCCAAAAATATCTAAGGTTAAATAAACTAAAAAAAAAAAATTTTTTAATCAGTGTTTGGAATTTTTTTTTAAACGTGTGTTTCTATTTTAAGCAACAGAGAATCTGTTCCTGCTTAGGAAAAAGATATCAGCACCTCTCACATCTTTCCATCTCACCTCTCCCCAACACCTCACATTGGTTTGTTTTATTAATATGTCTACATTGCCCTACTTTATAACATCTACTTTCTTTCCTATAACCACAGTCACATATTGTTTAAATGAATTCATCATCACCCACCCCCCCATGACTGTCACAAAGTTTTCTCTCCTTCTGAATTTACCTTATGTATTAGGCTACTCTCTTCATTGGGTGGGTTTTATTGTCAAATAGTCTCTTTTAGGTTTAAGGAGACCCACTTTGTCCACCTATTTTCTTTGCATTTTAATAACATCTTAGCTGAGGGTAACACTGGGTTGTCTTTCTTTTAGAACTTCAGAAATTTTCTTCACTGTCCTCCATCATGGAGTGTTAAGGTTGACAAGTCTTCCTAAATCTTAGGAAGGCACTTCCTCCCAACTTCCCTGTCCACAGGCTCTGCTTTCCCTGCCTAAACACCTGAAGAATTATTTGTCATTAGCCAATCAGAATATGAACCAGTACTAAACACTTACATCAAATTTCTCTAAAATATGGGGAGCTCTTTTAATATGCTCATTTCCCTTTTCTTTTTTAATGAAATCATTTTTTCCCTTTTTATAAAGATTCCTTCTGTTTCATTGTTTTAAGATATCAACTTCTGGGACACGAATAATCTTTCTGACATTTGACCTTTGTCTTTCAAATGTATTGACTTTTCTCTAATTGTATTACCTCATTTTCCTTGTTTCCTGACAGTTTCAAACTTTTCCTCCTTGTCAGTCAAGATTTTCCATTAAAGTCTATTCAGTTTTCTACTATTTCTAAGAGCGATTTTTGTTCTATAATTAGCATGTTTTTTAATTCTCAAGTCATTTATTTAGATCTAAATCTCCATTTTCATCTCATTTTATTGTTTTATAATTCTCACCTTTGAGATCTTGCTTTGTGGAATTTATGTTCTTGCTAAAGGGTGCAGCTCTGGGAAGTGATTATTAGACAACTTGGGGTTCAATGAGTTTTCTTCTTATTGGGATCTCTAAGATTAGTGGAGGAAGGGGCATCTCATCTCAAGGTGCTAAGGCTCATCTCCTCAGTTCAAAAGTTGTTTTCAAGCCTCCCCTTCTCCAAAGAGAGCACATTTGTTCACCTTCCTCCATTTCACCAGTTTCTCTCCCAAATCATTTCTCATATTCCTCAGTCAAAACAGAAAACGAGAACAACCAAACATGCTGAGGGTATCCACCCAGTTTGCTTCTCTCCAGATTTGGAAATGTTATAATTCTCAGGAAGTTGTCAACTTGCCAGTAAAATCTGAAGAAGGCCCTGGAGACAAGTCTCTATGTTCTGTTCAAAAACTCCTGCTTCCATTTTTTTCCCTTGGCTATCTGTACCATGATGTATGTTCTACTGGGTTATACAGATTTATTTCCTCTTATTACCGAATATTGGAGCAGGTAGAGCAGGTGTTTGCTGACTTATATTTGGGGGGGTCACTTAAGTATCTATTGATGCTGAGAAATTACATGGTATATTTTCAAATTTTTCATCTCCAAAATTGAAGTTACCTTTAGTATTTTTTTAGTATTTAATATCCGAATGTGGGATTCTTTTGGAATCAATCCTGCAGGGTTTCATTGAATTTTCTTACTTAATGAACATAAAAGTCTTCACCTCTGTCATCCTCAGAATTATGAAACACTCATTCTTGCCCCCATTCTCAATGGGCCTGTTTATAATTAGTTTTTGATTGATATATATCAATTATCCCAATTGGTAACAGATTTATAAGTGAAGAATCTGACTTAGAGAACAGCAAAACAGTAATTATAGGGAATATTAGACGTGATTCTCGACATGACGGTGGCATTTCTTAGACTTATATTTTCATGATTAGAGTGTGCTTTTCAAGTAGACATAAATGATTGAATCCAATATGTTCCCTTCTTCTCAATACCACACACCAAGGAACAAAAGAATTAAGAAAAGGTAAAGACACATTTTAATAAAAATTTTAGGATTTAGATTTAAATGTTTTAGTTTCATACACTAAAATAAGAATACATGGTGAAAAAATGAGTTGTCCCTATTATAACTGACATTAGTTCTGTACAAACTCTAGGAAATTCCTTTATAATAACTGTTCCAGTACCGTGTGGACAGCTCTGCAGTCCAACATGTTAGGCAGCATGCCTGGGAACAGGAAAATACCCCTGCTTCTGCCAGCGCCTGCTGAGAGACCTGAATCAATATTTGTATATGCTTCAGTTTCTGCCACAGTTATCACTTACATTGGCCCACACTGGCCACAAAAGGGGAGATGTACTTGGATAAAAATGTGTCAATCATAGTGAATTCCAAGATTCACTATTATAAAAATTTTTAACAGAAAGATATTCACAGACCATGTTATAGAACTCTCTATACAACATCTGAATATTACCCAAGATATCTAGCATGACTGGGACCATATTAGGAAACGGTACAATCATATACAACATTTGCAATCCAACAGAACATAAAATATGCTAGATTTAATATATGTGTGTGTGTGTGTGTGTGTGTGTGTGTGTGTGAGAGAGAGAGAGAGAGAGAGAGAGAGAGAGAGAATATGCATAATGGCCAACAGAATTAAAATATTAAGTGGGAACTCTGAAGTAACTGCTAATGACAATTATACAAGAAAACTAAAATCTTTAAATAATTAATCTCAAGAAAACTTCCATAGGGATTTCATTGTTTGATTACATCCCCTTCAACTTCTTTGTCTTTTATTATTACATGAGACACACACACACACACACACACACACACACACAAACCATCCAAAAATACAGACACAATTTACATAAGAAAAGGACTAATCTTATCAGACCAAGATAGCCAAAGAAATAATGGATTTATATGATAGCTAAAGAAACCTGGTTACATGAATAAAAATTAATTTCCCATGTGACCTATGATCTAACTCATCTGGTCGAACATGGCATGAAAGAGTGAGGATCCTAGTTTCCTTCAGTAAAAATACTAATAATTGTACCATACATTTTAAATACATGCTGATATATCTGAACCTTAATTAGAATGCTAAGAGATCAGGAGGTGGACATAATTATTCTTCACTTTGAAGATGAATAAACCCATTATACAATTGGCTAGCAATGGAGTTCATGTGGGAATAAGCTCCTAGGACAGGGCTGTCTCCAAAACTCTGAACTGCAGCCAAGTATCTTTTCTCTCTTTCAGATTCAAAGACTCCATCCACTTCTTAGCCTACAAATCACAACCAGGCCATTGGTCCAAGAGGAAGCTGAACAAGATCGGTGGGTAAATTAAGACAAGCAAGCCCCTAATTCATCAATGAATTCAAAGGGCAGACCCTACTGATGCTGGTTCACCATCATCATCACCCATTCTCTACCCCAGGCCAGTTTGCTGAAGGTTGCAAGAGCTGGGGAGATTTAAAAACCCCAAAGTCCATACTGTGGCTCTCACTAATGAAAACAGATACTTTATGGATAGATTCTAGGCATCACATTTTGTAGAACACTTTTGGGAACCCTGAGAACCAGTGCCTCACAGAAAATCCACAATATAGATTGAGTAAATTACAAGGACATACTATATGAAATAAAATCAAATACCACACAACATCATTAGGAGGACACAGTTTTGTTTCAAATTTCAAAAGTAAGTAGAACATAGAGTTTCCTTATTTACAGACAGGTTTGAGAGTTGATATTAACCTACATCGTTTTCCATTTAATAGCTAGTCCTTCAGGGCTGGGGTTGTGGCTCAGTGGTAGAGCACTTGCCTCATATGTGTGAGGCACTGGGTTCAATTCTCAGCACCTCATATAAATAAATGAATAAAATAAAGGTCCATCAACAACTAAAAATATAATATATATTAAAAAAAATAGCTAGTACTTCTGTGTTGCTTCTGGTATAAAGGGTAACAGCATAGACAATCTCAAGCAGTTCCCTGTTAAAAATCTCGTCCCTTTGCGTACAAATCACTAAGAGTCAGGGAAATGACAATTTCAGCTGAAATGGAAGTACAGGTGTGTGTGATGATCAAAGACATGGAGAACTGGCAAAGCTTGTAACACCTGTAGCCAACCTGTGTGGAAGGCAGGGCTGTGTTTCTGCCATATGAAAGAAATATCAAACTTGTACTCAGAGGCAAAGACTAGAAGGATGTAGCATAGTACTGAAAAAATAGCAAAAAGAGTTAATTTCAATGAGTCCCTCAATATTTTAAAAATATAATTAAAGTAGATATTAATATATTAATATATATTTTAATATTTAATATAAGTGACAACTTCCATCTGAGATACACCTGCTGACCTGTCCGGAAGCTCACGTCAGCTTTCACTCTGATAATAAATTAATGTAATTCTGGTAGGTTTACTTTGGTTAAGCAGACACGACTTGTTAATATAGTTCCTGTCACATAAGTGTATAAACACCAAAACTGTATAAAATTGATGCTTTATTCTGATTTCAAGAAAAGACTGGACCAACATAAGGATCTTAAAATCAATGTGACTACCAGAGTTTTAAAGAAAATTTGCTTCAAACAGGATACGCATAGATTAGAAGGTGTGTTAGCGCCAAAGCAGTTGCCCTACCAACCTGTGGAATATTGATTTTATGCCTAGCCCCACAATGTGCAGGCTGCTTTATGTTAAGTTCTTATCATGGAAAGCTAGACAGTGATCTGTAATTACAATTAAACCAACATGGGAACTTAGGAGATCTGAGGAAGAACTTTAAGCCAATTTAGGTAGAAGCATTCAGAAGAAAACAGAAACAAAGAGTCCCAAAAGCTGAATTAGTAATAAATAAATGCAAAAAGCAATAAGTACAAGTAAATAACATTTCCTGGAGAATATGCTCTTTTGACAAATATAAACTGATAACGCTGACAAGATTCATCTCCCATCAGCACATCTTTGAGAGCACAAGCACACACACAGAGAAACAAGAAACTGGGATCTGTTCCTGTTATCCTTTAAAATGTTGCACCTGCTTCTAACACATTTATATGTGTGTATGCCACTGCATCTGCCTGACGATGCTAGACTTCCCAAATGTTTTTGACAACAATTAAAATAAGCATCTACTAATAATAATTTTATTTCATCCTAAACAGTTTCATTTTGGGCTGAGGAGAAAAAGCCACATTGAAGGGGGGGGAAAAAAACTAGCTTTAAAACTCTGTGACAAACACATTTCAGAAGGTAGGTCTATAAATAGATGTGCTCTGTATGCACACTGTAAATATAAAATTGTCAGGCTAGCCGAGGCTGCAATTTAAACTGAAGCCCCAACAAGAACTTACCTGATTTTCAAGTCCTATTAGCATATGCTTAGAATCACTTGGAATCTCCTTTTTCTACTTGCATAGTAAGGCAAAACACCTTCCACTACATTTTACCTATCTCACTCTCATCTTTCTTCCCAAGCAATACTTTGCAATTTCATTCAGAAGCAGCCTCCTTAGACAGACTCCGGAATATGCACAGAAACAGTAATGGAAGGGATCTAAGTTAAACCCTACAGCGGCACCAAGAAAACATCAACATCAAACCGAAAAAGCAGTCATTTCTGAAGAGAGGTGCTTTTCTTAGCTGCATTTCCCAAGCCAGCCCTCTTTCAAACATAAAAGGTCTCAGTTATGAAAGAGGATCTTACCTGAGCTGATCATACTGTGCATTCTCTGCTGAGCCAAGAGCTGCTCCCGTCCAGCCACCCCATCTGAGGAAAAACAAGAGTCACTCTCGTAAATTGTCTGCAGCATATTCCAATCACTCTTACTTCAGCTACATGAAAGATTCATCACTGCTCAGTGCACTGGCCCCAGGAGCTACCCTGGCTGGTCCTCCCTCCTCCCTGAGGAGAAGCGGCAGAGGATCAACTTCGACAATGATTTCATTTCTGCTCAGACGGACGTACACTTTTAAAAAGACCTGGACACTTTCCCCCCGCTACCAACCTGTGTGCAAAGCAGAAAGGACAGAGTGGATGCTATAGCTCTCTGGAGTTTTAGGTTATCCAGGAAACCAGAAGCAGGTGGGAAATAGGAATGTGCTTCGGGGTTATTTCTTTGTCAGAATAAGTAGCAAAATATTAACTCTACCCACGAGAAAAAGAAACCAATTAAACCTGGCTTATAGTTCTTCAGGCTGCTAGGGGTTTCGTTGCAAGAACCTTCAGTCCTGCAAGTGGCTCCAGCCGGTGCCCTTGTATCTGTTTGTGTGTGTCTCTCTTCCCTTTCTCAGTCTCTCTCAGCTCAAGTTGGCTAAAGCTAGTGATAATCTATTTGCATATGAATCAACAACAGCATGGCCCACAGGCACAGAAATAGAACAATGGTCGGCCTGAGCCAAAAATAGGTCAAGCATGGCCGAGTGATTGGAGCCTGCATTAATGCATTTAAAAATACCCCAGCAAACCCAGCTGTCCAGCCTCTATCTTTCAAACCATAATTCTCTGTTGCAGGGCCTTAAAAGCAATTAACTCTTTCCTGCCTCCAAGCTCGTTTTACACACTGTTTTCATACTGGCGATTTGAGTCCAAAGGAAGGCAAGGAAAAAAAAAATTAAGAATCATAATTCAAAGAGGGCAAATGCACATACATTTAATTTCATTTTATTTTTGTAGTATGTGTTTTTGGAAGAGAGAGAGAGAGAGAGAGAGAGAGAGAGAGAGAGAGAGAGAGAAGTGCAGAGCTCTGTATTGGTTCTAAAATAATACTGGAAGCTTTTGCTCATAATGTGGTTTCTGCCTCACCCACGCACAGCAATCCTGGTGTTCTATTTTTGTTGCCTGTTTCTCTGGCTACACTGCAGTTGGCTGTAGCACTAGAAGCTTTTCTGCCTTCTAGTTTCAGCACTGACAGGAGATTTAGTAGAGGTAGTTTCGGAAAACAAGCACACTCCAGAATAAAATTTTTATGAAGGACTGGTTTGATTTTTTTACTTGCTATTTATGTAAGGCAATTGTCCATTTCACGAATCCTAATGTGGTCTTAGTACCACCTGTCAATTTTATTGCATCCAGTTCCTACTCTATCTAAAAAACAAAAACATAAAACCATGGATGGCTAAGACCTGAAATTTCTCCGTCTTTCACTCTCTTAACCTAAATCCAATTGACTTGAAAAAGGAAAAGAAAATTTTGATACTTTCCTATGAATGCAGAATTACCATGTTTGTGCACCTGTCGATAAATAAGTAAGTATATATAGTACTTAAATATGAACATTCTGGGTTTATCTATACATTGGTTGCCTGAAATATAGATGCCACTTTTCTTTGGAATAGCATTTATGATAGTTGATAGATTTCCAGACCAGCACACATTGTGACATTCACCTGTAAAGTAAATGCACTACAATAGGTAGAATAAAAGTTCTACAGTCTCTGGTGTACATTTATATCAGTGTCTGTGAGAAATAAATTCTGCATCCCAAAATGGAATGCCAGCATCTAACCACTCCCAAGGACAAACACAAAAGTATAATCCACTGGTCATAGAAGCTCTTCACTCTTCATGGAAGCTTTTCTAAACTAGATCAGCAAGAAAAATACAATTCCTAAGGCATTAGTAGCAACAGGGAAAGAAAGAGGAAAAGCAGATTGTTGCAAGGTTCTCAGAGCAGTCTGACAGAAGAAAAACTTGGTCAACCCTAGGGTATGGACACAGAAAAGCAAAGAAGTGTTCATAGAGTTTTGGCTAAAAAAAAAAAAAAAAAAAAGTTAAATTATTTAATAGTGAACCCACTGCTGAATTCCTCTTCTTTCATAGATAACTTCTGTTCAGTATACCACTTCTTGAAAAAGCACATTTAGACAGGTGAGTTGTAAGATTTTTTTTTTTTTAAAAAATAGTTATTTTAAATACCATTTGACTTAAGCTAAACAGCAAAATCTTATGTTCCTATCAGTGGAAAAAGTATTAGATTCCATCTGATATTACAAATAAGCTTTCCATTAAGAAATGTGTGTATGAAATTCAAGGGATAGAAATAATCTGAATCTGATAATTTTCCTTGTGATGATGTATTTATATAGTGATCACATATAGCATTCTAAACCTGGGGTTGGGTTGGGGAGGTTGGCCACAATAATCTTCAAATTCTGCCTCAGGAAACCACTGCAGGATGTAAGGGTACCTGGAAGCTGCCTGATTTTGCCCAGATGAGGCTCTCCCCTCAACCAGGGAAGCTCCACTTATTTCGGTTTACATTTGGGAGTGCAAAATTCTGTTTTTTCATTTTACTTAAAAAAACATTTTTAGGGGCCAGAGTTGTGGCTCAGTGGTACGGCGCTTGCCTAGCATGCATGAGGCACTAGGTTCAATCCCTGGCATCACGTAAAAATAAAAAAATAAAGGCATTATATCCATCTACAACTAAAAAATACTTTTTAAAAAATTATAAATAAATAAATAAACATTTTTATTAAGGTATATTTGATAAATTAAGATTGTATATATTTAAAATATACAATCAGATGATTTGAGACAAGCATACACTGTGAAAAAAATCACCACAATCAAGCTTTTATCCATCTCCTTTGCTAGTTACTATTCTTCTTTCTTCCTTCCTTTCTTCCTTCTTCCCTCCCTTTCAATCTTTCTCTCTAATGGAGTCAGGCCTAAAGAGGCTTGCTGAAGGTAAACCAGGTAATTAACCATGCAGGTCTAGCATTCATGCTCTCCAGTCGGCCATCTTGCCCCTTACTAAAATGATGCAAATAATTACCTGAGATATTCAGAATAAAATTTAATAGAATCTACGGACGAAAAATAGAATCACTGTTTAAATGTGTCAAAGTATTTAACAGAATATACAAAAATCATGATAAATATATACAGGATAACAAAATCATAATATATACCTATATGTCTTCGCCATTTTGTTCAATTACACCATAAAACTGCAATTGATAAAAAAGTATCTCCAAGTTTTTATAGTCATAAAAAAAGAAAGAAAAAGAAAATTGAAGAAAGTTCCAGAAGAGTATCTCCAATTTCTCAGAAATTCTGGGAAAGGGCATTCCAATGTGTATTCTTCAAGTTTTAAACTTGAAGTTCATTAACATTTCATCCCTACATGCCTTCAGCATTTTTTTTCATTAGCAGTCTTGTCTTTCATTTAACTCTTGATAATGAAAAATTACTCAGTGTGAAAAGATATTGGACACATTGTGAAATAGATCCACTTGTCTCTGGGAAGAAAAATAAACATCTTTAAAACAACCACCAACGATGCTGATTGCCACAGTTCTATTATCCAAAGCTTAAATATTAAGAATGTTAATTTTTTTTCTTATACCATCACAATATCGGTAAAGATATGTGATTAATTTGATTATTAAACCAATTTTACTGATTTGGGGAAACAGACATACATTTTCTTTTGTATGAATCCTAATAAGCTGATATAAATGTCAAGCTAAAATAGAAGGGTTGTATTATGGTTTATATCTGAAGTGTCCTCCAAAAGCTCATGTGTGAGACAATGCAAGAAAGTTTTTTTTTTTTTTTTTTTTTTAATTGGTTGTTCAAAACATTACAAAGCTCTTGACATATTATATTTCATACATTAGATTCAAGTGGGTTATGAACTCCCATTAGTTTAAAGATGAAATAATTGGGTTATGAGAGCTTTAACATAATCAGTGCATTAATTTGTGGATAGGAGTTAACTGTGTGGTAACTGTAGGCAGATAGAGTGTGGCTGGAGGAGGTGGGTCATTAGGGTTGTGCCTTTGGGGTATATATTTTGTCCCTTTAGAGCGTAGCTGTCCTGTCATCCTTGATACCGCTCTACCCCCTTACCTTTCTCTTTTCTTCTTGATTCCATGTCCTGAGCTATTTTCCTCCACCCCACTCCTCCACCATGATGTTCTCCCTTGCCTTGGGCCCTAAGGAATGCAGCTAGCCATCTATGGATTGAGAGTTCTGAAACTGTGGGCCCTCAAATAAACTTTTCTCCCTCCAATTGTTCTATCCGGTCTTTTGATAACAGCAGTGAGAAAGCTAACTAATACAGGTGGCTTTAAAAAAAATTTCAATATAATAAATTCTAATTTATAAGCATTTTGAAATTGATCTCAATATCATACTTTATAGTTATACAGGTTAAAAAAGGCCAATAAGCAAAACCAAAAATCTACATTCTCTATTTACTAGAAAGTAGGAATGGGAATAAAATCCTAATATGAAATATTACTTAAAACTTATGATAATTACAATTTTTTTATGCAAGTATGTAGGCCAAAAAAACCCCCCAAAATGTATTAAAATTCTTATTACAGAAATATCTTCATATCTGTTTCTCAGATCAGTCTTAGTAATACCTGAAGACCCCACTGTAGAGAAGCAAGGCAAATAGTATAATGTGATTTATATTACCACACAATATATATTCTGTTTGTGTGCAATAAAACAGACTTTTCATGCAGTGCCAAATCCTGTGATTATGGACTCTATAAAGTTTTAAAATTTGTCTCCTTGAAATACTGAACTGTGCTTTACAAGAAAGCTGCAAATTACTCATCAATAACTAGTATCCTCCATTCACTCATTCACCAACACTCTCTCTTTGCTGATCCTCACATTTCTCCAAAGACTGTTAACAGCAATAAAGTTATACACATTTGTTTACAATCAACAGGGTTAATTCTCTCAGACCCCCAAGAAACAGGGTGGAAGGGGAATGATAAAGTAACTTTTGCTTGGTAATTAGCTTATTTATCTGAATTTTCTCTTTCTTAAAGGAACAGCACCCATTCTTACAAAATAGAAGATACTGCATTCATAAGTGATTATTCCCCATTGAAGAATCCTAATTGGTCATCAAATGGCTTTCAGCTGAGAAAAGCATGTCTGGTCCCATCAGCAGGTAGTTTGTGAAAATATATCTGCAATGAAATTTCAGGGAGCCTGTTTTTAAGTGGAAACAAAACAAATCAACAATAACAAAAATTTTAGAGTCACAGGCCTTGCTTTGCTTGAAATGAATTTCTTCTTTCCTTCAAATGTTGATCCATGACTTATTCTATTTTTAGGAGATTACAGGGGATCAGGGTCACCTGGGAACTTGTTATAAATGAAATTTATTGGGCTCTACCCCAGAACTACTAAATCAGAATCTCTGGAAGGAATCTGTATTTTAACAAGCCCTCCAAGTGATTCTGATGCACAAATAATGTTTGAGAACTACAAGATTAGATCATCTTTTCCAAAGCAATAATTAGATGGCTAAAAATATAGATGGATAAAATATCTTTTATGGTGCAATTTCAAATTAGCAAGTATTATTAAAGAACGGTTTTTAAAAATGAAAATAATTAAACTAGGTAAGAGACTAAAAACAATGCCAATAATATTCAAAATATAAAGAGACTGAGCAACACCAGAAAGTGATCTTTGCCTATTGCAAAATGAGACCAGCATTTTACACTCAGATGATGGCATGTGTCCACTGCTCTTCCCAGCTGAGCCACTCTGTTCTAGATTCTATTTTTCTGAGTGTCTGCCAATCCATCAGCCCTTGGGCAACTTACAGCTCAAAGCAGCCAACACAGGGGGAGAAATCAATATAGTAATGCATGGTCCTGTAATTAGAGGGACAAGTAAAACTTAATGGTCCTTTGAGAGAACCAAGGGAAGCTGTTTTTTTTGTATGAAAGTCAGTTAATCATATATTGAACATTTATTTCATAACTAAAGAGTGAGCTCTGAAGATATAGATGCATAGAGGGATGTCACTGCCTCTAATTTCATGGAATCGTCAGATTTAGAAGAAATACTGAAGATTTTCAGATTTAGAGGATAATGACCATACAGTGGGATAAGAAACTCTGTAACAGATTTTATTTCAATCTTCCTTAAATTTGAATTTATAACCATGGATTCAAAATAATAAACCTTGTAGCGTTGTTAGGAGGATTACAGAGAATGATATCATACCTGGCAAACAAACAGGCATTCAATAAATGGTAGCAATTATTACTATAACTAGTAACAATGAAAATGCCCTTCTGTGAACCTTTAACTGCAGTGATTAAAATATTTGAGAAGCTGTTACTCATCTCTTTTTCTAAGGGACTGTATAATTTAAAAAAATAAGTTATGCAATTGATTAAATATTGAGTTCCTTATTCATAGCCATAAAAGCTTCATTCATCAACTTGAAAAGCTAGTCTCTTTGCTTCCTGTTGTATCTGGCATGTAATATGTCACAAAATAAATACTTCTGTAATGACAAATGATTTCTTCTCCAGGGGATGCTATTAAGTACCTACTGATCTGGAGTAAGTCCCTAATGTGCTATTTGACAGCTAATATTTCCTTGTTACTTTGCATTTTATCATAGTTTCTTATTAAAACACCAATTCAACAGTAAGTAAACCACATTAAAAATTTCATATCTGAAAAACAATCCTTTGATGAAATCATGTAATGTTTAATTACTCTTTAATTTATTGCCTTTCTCTTGCCTTATCATTGACCCTGCACATAGAATATCCAGTGGAAAGATTATAAGATAAATGATTTTGCATGGTCTCCTCAACTATGATTGTCATCTTGTACAACTTGAGTGAACCAAGAATTAAAATATCTTTCTCGTGATATATTTAAGACATTGACACTAAGAAAGTAATATAAAAATGCATTCATAGCCCCACTTTACAATATTGTATCTAGTAATGGGCGACAATGGTGGAGCTTCTAGAAAAGTCTAGTTGTCAGTTGCACTGGCTAGTGTCCACATGCTCTCCTTTCAACTGGTGAATTCCTTTGATTTCAGATCCAATTTCCCCCTCTCTCAAAATTCACTTGAGAAACTTTTAACACGATTTCCAACATTTTGTACATACAATATTTCTGTGACTGTGAAACTAACATTTCACATAAGAAAACTAAGCAAGTTAACATCATTTTACATTAATGAATGTGGTATATATTCCTAAATGTAGGTATCAGTACGCAGGAACCAGAAATCCTTGCTTTTGCTTAAATGGCATGTAATGGTTCATACTGATAATGAGACATCACCTTTCTTTAGTGAATATGTACTTTGAAATACCAATCAAACTTGACTAACCTATCTATGTTGACTAAGGCTTGTATGCACAAGCTCTCTATGGTGTCAGAAGCTCTTAAAGGAAATTTCAACTTCAACATGGTACACTATTTTGGGCTGCAGTGCTATGAAAATAAAAATTCTGCAAGTCCAGTTAAATAGTATTAGCATCCTGATCTCTACCACTTAATAAGAATCAAATGTGTAAGTTCATGTTATTCGACAAAATAAGTCTTTTAACATTTAGAAGTAAATGGGATTCTGAACACCAAAAATTAATTCAGTCATGTGTAGAATATGGATAAATACTACCCTTTAGACCTGTGATAAGACTAGTTTTCTATGTGCGGATATAAGTATAGCAGATATCATAAAACCAACCCAAATCTTTTCATGTATTTGTTACTATAAAGGACAGTGTGATATTCACCAGACCATGCCATGACCTGTCACCAAGTTAAACTGACAGAATTCTGGAATGCTTGCCTCTGAAATTAGCATATTTTTCAATGTTGCTATTCAATTCTGACTTCATAATTCAATCTAGTCAGGTGACAAATACCAAATCTAAGAAATAGAATGTACCTAAAACGCAGTTTATTTGCTTTTGTGAGAGATTAAAAATATATATAGCAGAGGCATATAACTAAATTATACACGTTTGCAATTGTCCATATCCCACAGTGATATGGAGTCATGGGTACAAAATTGGTCCTATTTCATGACTGTCATTTCAAGAGCAGAGAGGAAGGGCTTCAAGGCCATTCAAGTTCTGACCACAGTCTGACTTAGCAGCTCAACCTTTTTTCTTTTCAAGTTACACAATAGACACGATGCACTGGTGGCCCCCCAACACAAATTCTTCATTATTTTAAGCTTTAACATCTGCTATTCTTATAATCCAGAGTTTTTATCCCTCCTTTTCTATCTGGTCAACTCTTTTTCATTTTATTAGTATATAATGTCCTTTTTGCCTATTCAAATTCTTTTTGCCTATAAAATTAGTACAACACATTTTCTTTTTGTTCATTTTGCCTGGTAGAAACCTTCCTATGCCTTTATTTTCATCCTTTCCATACCTTCATTTTAGGCATGGCTCTCTCTTATAGGCAGCATATTCCAGGATTTCTTTCTCCTTCATCTAATATAAAAATATCTTTGCATTTGGTAAGTTCACAGAATGGAGACAGCAGCTCTTGCTGGTACAGTCTTCTTGGGAGCTAATAGGAATAAAATCTATTCATTCTTCAAATCTCTGTCCAAAAGGTTATCTCTTTTGGAAAGCATTCCCTAGCCTCAGTAACCGTGAATGAGAAAACCTAACTCTGCTTTCCAGTCGTGACATAAATCATAGAATATTTAAACACTTTGTTTACAGGTCTATTCCCTACAAAAGACCTCAGCAAGTCACAAACAGAAAAAGGTCTTTTATTTATGTGCCTGTTCCACACTGCCTAGAAAACAATAAGTACTAAACTTGTGTTGATTGAATGGATATACACAAATCTACATACATATACATGATGCAGTCAATATCAATACACTTCCATGCATAGTTATTTTCAAAACCAAACTTCAGGCACATAATTCCTATCATCTTATGGACCATCTCTCTCCGTTCCATCTACCACTCTTCCTCTAATCTCATCTCTGACTTGGTTTCCTCCTTAGAAGAGCTGACCTTCCATAGCCACCACCATCACCTGGTCACAGGATGATGATTGTATTATATACAGAACTCTTCAGGACTATTTTATAAGCATGATAAGTTTTATGTCATCAATATAAAACACAGGGAATACAGATTCTTTATAATACTTTACTTTCTCAAGAATTTAACACAGCAATTAGAAATTCAATATTCCAGAGAACTTATTTAAAATATCTCCATTTCTACAATGAAAAAAAAAAAAAATATATATATATATATATATATATATATATATATATATATATTACTGAAAAGGATTTTTTGAAATCCTTCCTATGCTCTTAAGAGTCTCTGTGGCTCTGTCTAATGGGCATACTGGCTTCTATTACAGTTCCTCCACAGGATACATGGATATGACTCTTCTAACACTATCAAAGCTCCAGTTAAAAGGAGTTCCACCTTACATTCCCATTGACTTGAAGGGTCTCTTTTCAGCTTTTCAGATACAGTACTTGGTCTAAGCCTTTTGAAATAGAGCACTTAGTTGTTAAATTTTCTAGATCAAAGAGAGATATTCTGGAAAATATGGACACTTTGGCTTCAGATACTAATTTAGATATGATTCCTGAGAATTAATGCTTCTTTTACATGAAAAACAATCACAAAACCTTCCAAATAATGTGGCATGGTATATGGAGAAATGTCTCTGGATTCAGAAAAAAAAGTGTCTAATTTCTGTGTCTGCCATTTATTAGGCAGTTATGAATGACACATTGGATAAATTACTTAACCTTTCTGAGTCACAACCCTCTCATCTTATAAATGGGGTTTTAATATCTCTCTTTGACCTAGAAAATTTAACAACATTATGATAAGAATATAATAGTACTCAATATAGAGTAGTTATTATTATTATTATTGCAACCTAGTATTTGTATGTAAATTCAGAACTGAATAATTGAGGACCTACTTAGGTTTCTGAGTTCTGAACTAAGATAATTCCTGTTTATCAAGATCATCTATAAACATCATAAAACATTATGTGAAAATCAATAAATTCCTCTATTTGAGGTAAAATAGAAATTAGATAAGAAAGATTAGAATGGAAATTCTCATCACATTAATAATTATTTTCCAGGCTGCTAAATAAGCCATGAGTGTTCAACAACTCACTGACTCCGAACTGCAAAATGATAAATAAGAAAATGATGGTATATGCTAGGTTATTTGCTATGTTCTATTTGTGAGGCCAAATCTAGCAATGTAACATGAGGAACAGAACAGGATAACAACACTCACAAGAACCAGAACCTTCACAGTCAACACTGAATGACATCTATGTTTGGCATTTACTCATGTCATAGGAATATCCTGAATACCAGTCCATTCCCCAACTAATGTTTTCTTTACAGATGGCAGGGATGGTCTATTTAAAAATCAATACACCGGGCTGGGGTTGTGGCTCTGTGGTAGAGCACTTGCCTAGCACGGGTGAGGCCCTGGGTTTGATCCTCAGCACCACATAAAAATAAATAAACAAAGTAAAGGTATTATGCTCAATTACAAGTAAAAAAAATATTTAAAAAACAAAAAAAAATCAATATACTAATGTTAGTTATTTCACCTGAAGTTCCTGGTCCTGTAATGAATTGGGGACTGTTGTCTTCTTATTTTGGTCATATCTGGAGGAAATTCTCAATATCCCTGACTATAAGCAGAAGGAACCTGATGGAGGCCAATTTCAGTTATATTAAATTTCAAACCTTAATTGGACTAAAATGTACTACTTTTTTAACTATTTGAAAAATTACATATTGATTTCACAAAACCCAGTCCTACCAAGGAAAGCTAACATCTAGAGGCAATTAATACTCTGAGGGCTAAAATATGAGGAATTAAAAAAATGAGTTAATGGTATCCCCTTTATAAAAAGGGGAAACATTGGTAGGAAATGACATTCAATAACCTGTGTGATTGAACTTCACTTAAAATATACATTCACTCTAAATAGGGTCAGCTGTACATGTAACATTGCCTAAAAAATATGAAAGCTTAAATTCATATAGAGGGTAAGAAAAAAGAACCCAGAATCACCTTCAAGATCTATTATAAGAAACCTATCACTGTAATTTATTTAAAGTGTAACAACTATAACCATATTTTAAAAATTATTTGCAAATGGATCATAAATTATCTTTTAAGACATCTTGAGAAACTGAGAATCATTAAATAGAATCTATTGGCTTTCAGATATTCAAGTATATATGATTCAAATCCTTTGATAGGAAAGAGCAAGATTAAAGTGATACTCAAAATTTTGAATCTGTGTCATTAAAACAACGTATGCACAGTTATGATATCTGCTTCTCTGATAATAAAATCTGGTAACTTTGAATTCTCATAAATTATCTATGTAGCATCGGTTTTAGAAAAATTGAAACTTAAAGACTGAATTAACTTGATTTGTATAAATTTTAATAACTGCATATGTCCAAGGGAAAAAAAAGTCTCCCAGAAATTGCTACATGTATCCAGAGGCAATTTTAAATATTCCAGAGTTAAGCTTCTTCACATGGGGTGAACTGAATAACAAACCACAATAGAATGATGAAGACACTCTTCATTCCATGCACATTCTTTTCTAGGATTTTCCTGTGATCATGACAACAATAATGTTGGCTGACACATTTTACAAATCCATTATCAAACAGATTATTGGTCAAAATTATCTCCACTTTGCCTTTATGTGTTGATTTTTTTCTTTATTTATTTTTCCTAAACTTGCCCTCATTTTTCTTTTGGTTCTTCAAAATTACTGTATCCAGACTATCTATCAATGCTTTCTCTCAAATATCCTTTCCATTTATTTTAAGTATCATCTTCATTTTAACAATCATTGTCTATTCCTTGAGACGTTCATTCAAACATGACTGTTTGATGCTTTAGTTTTCTCACATAGAAATCAGAAGTCAAATTTCTTCTTGCCCTAAAGCTAAGAATATATTTCTTACCCATTAGTTTCCATAAAATTTTCTCCTTCTTTCATCTTTCTTTGTAGTATATATCAAATGCATAATTCAGTGTCTGGCTAATTTTCTTACTGAGAAAACTGCAGCAGAGGCAAAAGTAACACTTGTGACCATTACTTTAAAAATATTGCCTGTGAAGCAAGACATTAGCATTTGCTTTAAAAAAAAAATTCAAGAGTTTCCTCATATAGTTGGGCATGGTAGCACATATCTATAATCCCAGTAACTCAGGAGGCTAAGGCAGGAGGATTGCAAGTTCAAGGCCAGCTTCAGCAACTTAGCAAGTCCTAAGCAACATAGTGAGACCCTGTCTCAAAATAAAACTTAAGAAGGGCAGAGGATGGGCTGGGTTGTAGCACAGTGGCAGAGCATGCCCCTAGCATGTGTGAGGCACTGGGGTTCCTTCCTTTGCACCACATAAAAATAAGTTAAAAAATAAAGGTTCAGCCATAACTAAAAAATAAATAAAATTTTAAAAAATTTAAGGGCCAGGGCTGTGGCTTGGTGGTTAAACACCCCTAAGTTCAATCCATTGTAGCCCCCCCCCCCAAAAAAAAGTTACATGATAGTGTCACATGCCATATAGAGACATATCAGTCAATAAAAGACCATATATTTTTTTGGGGGGGGCAGAGTACTAAGGATTGAACTCAGTGGCACTCTATCCCTGAGCCACATCTCACCCTTATTCTGTATTTTATTTAGAGACAGGGTCTCACTGAGTTGCTTAGTACCTCGCTTTTGCTGAGGCTGGCTTTGAATTTGAGATCCTCCTGTCTCAGCCTCCTGAGCTGCTGAGATTACAGGAATGCACCACCACACCCAGCCAGCCCATATTTTTGATGGTGGTCCCATAACATAATAATGGAGGAAAAATTCCTATCACTTTAGTGATATCACAGTGCAACACATTACTCACATGATTGTAGTAATTCTGATAGCACTTGCAATCACATACAGTATATAATACTTGATAGTGAAGTACAGGTTTTGTAAATTTAGTGAGTCCTAAATGTTCACTGTTCATAAATGAAGTCTATAGTGTTGTCCTTCATGCTGTGGGCCTGCACATTCACTCCCCACTTGCCTCACCCAGGACAGCTTCCTGTCCTGTCCCACAAGTTCCATTCATGATCAGGGTCCTATACAGGTACACCATTTATTATCTTTTACTATGTATTTTTATTGCAGTTTTCCTGTTTAGATACACATATGTTATCGTGTGACAGTTGCCTATGGTATTCAGTATAGTAACAAGCTGTGTAAGTTCACAGCCTAGAAGCAACAGGCTACACCATACAGCCTAAGTGTATAGAACGCTCTACCATCTAGGTTCGTGCAAACACACTGTGATGTTTGGATAATGACAAAATCACCTTATGGCACATTTCTAATGATGTGTTCCTGTTATAAAGCAACATACTTTAAGACTTAACACTTAATGCAACCCACAGGCAATTGCAGTATTTAAACAACAGTATTATCAGCTCTGGTGGTTCTTCTAAAGGCTCATGGGTAGAAGTAAATTCAGTATTCAAGCAGAGTTAGAATGATCAGAGAGGTCTGTATGTGACTAGACAGGAATTTCAGGTGTATCTAAATGTCACTACTCCCTCCATACTGCTTTAATCTATGGCCTATGAAGAAAAATCATGTCCTTGGATTCCTAAAACTGTACTCTTAAAAGTATGCCATGTGACTCCAGAAAAAAATAAAAAATAAATACAAGAATAAGGGCATTGTTTGATTGTGTTTCCTTCAGGACTTATGTTCTTAATTCTTCAATATGATTTTTTAGTCTTGTGTCATATTCATTTCCAAGATTTCTTTAGTATAATAATATCATAAACATTATTGCTGGAAAGTAGTTGACACCAAGACAAAAATACAAACAGTATTCACATATGGGGGAAATCATTACAAAGAAATCCCTACAGTGAAGTAGCCAGGGAGACCCTTTGACAGTGTGACAGTGCATGGTGGGGAACCATGATCCTGTCCTTGGTTTTGGCTCAGAGCCCCTTTACCTTGCCAGAAAGAATAGAATTAACTTTGCAGAGAAAATGCAGCGCAGTCAGAGGTACAGAGGATCCTGGGTGAATGTTCATCTCATGCCTCAGGAATACACAACTTACAACAGGTATTTGCTGAAATATTAGAAGGAAAACAAGCCCTCTTAGAACGGCAAGTGGCAAAGACTTGCAACTTAAAGTGATACACAGGCAATTACAGAAAAAGAATAATTTTTCTGCAAATAACAAGGCTCTTAATGTGATGGGGTAACAGGCAAAAGGCAATGGTGTGGCTAACTCAGAAGAGCACTGGTAGCATACTATGCAAAACAAATCTAGACTGGATTTAACTCCAGGGAGGTAAGAACTGAAGATTCATATGAGGATTTATCATTTGCATATATGATTGTGTTTTCTCTAACTATGCAGGAAAATAAGCAGTTTATTAAATTGACATTAAACTGTTTTATTATCTTTGTTTCAAACAGCTGAATTAAAAGGAAATTTCTAGGTATTTTGATGTATGCTGTGGCAACACTATTTGGCTACTGGAGACAAAGACTCCAATATTCAATAAAGAGTAAAACTGTCCCAAAGCATCCAGCATTTACAATAGCAGCATGTTGGTTAAGTATACCTATTTCATGAACCCAAAAGTAATATCTAAGTAAGTCAAATCCATTATTTATGGTTTTTGAACTCCATGAAGAAAACTAGAGAACAATAGTCATTCATGCATGTAGCTATGACACAACAGTCATGTTCCGGCTAAAACTCATATTCCGGTACACATGTACTCTGAGAAACAACTTTATGGGATGATAGATGATAGGGCTATTGGAAAACTGTTCAAAATCTGGTGTGCTGTAACCATACTACTATATTCAACATTATCATAATTATCCTATAATAATATTATTACAAATATTCATAATTATTAATCAGGGAATGAGTTGGATTTCCCTAGCCCACTGCACACCCCAAAAAGTCCAACAGCTCAGCTTGGCTAGAGGTCCCACGGTGGAAGGATAAATGCACAAAACAGTAAATAACACAGATGAGGAGAAGCACGTGGGGGCTGAGACAATGCTGAGGGCAGTGGAGCTCTGTGGCAGGAGGCTGCACCTCACATGGACATTAAAAGTATCTCCTGCCATGGGCCAACAGCTTGGCCAGGCTGGGCATGTGCATGAGAGACTCATTGAATACTGTGAGTTTTAATTTCTCATACATATTTGTAACTGCTACTGCTGGAATATAGCAACCCATTGGTGCCCATTGGTCCTTTTCATTTCTTACTGAAGGTTATTATTGTATTTTTACTCTTACGTTTTTCTCATGTCTAGCAAAAATTCACATATGAACCAACAACACCTTATACTTTACTATTCCCTACTTACTTATCATTTTTATTTGATTTTTTTAAGACGAATATATGTCCCAGTAAACCAGACTGATCCATCTGTAAACTCCTTTTAAGGATATTCAAGGTGATGAATTAGAGGCACCCAGCACTTGTCTACTTCTCCCTGAGACAGAAGCAAAACAAATGGATCTGAAATCTTGGTTTTTTTCTTTTAAAAAGTTTATTAATTTAATTTTTATTAATTTTTAACATTTTAGTCTATATTATTTTTTCCTTCTCCTTCCCAGTGCTGGGGAAATTTGGATGAGTTGATCGGTTACTCTGACAATAGGTTACAGCTCTAGCCTGGCTAGAAGGATTTGTACGTTGCTCCAGCTACAACCTAGTCCCTTGAACCTTGGTAGATACTTCAAATTAAAGAATGGAGAATAGGGGCTGGGGTTGTGGCTCAGTGGCAGAGCGCTTGCCTCACACGTGTGAGGCACTCGGTTTGATCCTTAGCACCACAAAAAAAATAAATAAACAAAGGTTATTATTTGTCTCTTTAGCAACAGCCGAAAGAAGTGACACAATTGTTGCATGCACTGCACCTACAAATGACCTCACATTGATCACACCCACACCCTATCAGATGACACACTGCTGAAAAGAACAGAGGAGAGCGCCACAATGGAAGGTTTGACACCAGCCCCTCCCTCTCCTTGTACAATAAATGGAGCTGCACCTATGTCTAAACAGAGAATAAAAGCTCCAGTCCCATCACCATGATTGGGAAGGTCACTAGAAAAACTGCTTTCAAGTAACACAGCTAATATCATCAGAGCCCAAGGAAACCCTAATATCCTTTAATGCCTTCCATTCCCATTGCAGGAGTAACCACATGGGATGCACCTCACATTTGCTACTGTCTACACTACACCTGCCTGAATTTTCAGAGGGTTTCCATCTTTCTTTCCTTCTTCCTACCTTCCCTCCCTCATCCCTCTCCCTGCTTTTCTTATTTAATACAAAGGATTGACTCCAGGGGCACTTAACCACTGAACCACATCCTCAGACCATTTTTATATTTTATTTAGAGGCAGGGTCTTGGTAAGTTGCTTAGGACCTTGCTAAGTTGCTAAGGCTGGCTTTTAATCTCTAGATCCTCCTGCCTCAGCCTACCCAGCTGGTGGGATTACAGGCATGCATCACCATACGCAGTGGATTTCCCACTCTTGTAAGACCTACAAATATAGTGGGACCCTCAGGCTCTGACAAAGCACATATTGTATCAAAATCCACTAATCACAGCCAAATAAGCCAAAAGGAAACTACACTATGAAGTCAAGTTGGCATTAAAATTCAACACTAAACAGATTGATACCTGAGGACACCATCAAGAAAAGGCTACTTACTTGGAAGGTATTCACATAAAAGTAGAAGAGATATTCATCCTAATAGATGTGCAAATTTTAACATAGAAACACAAGAAATATGGGGGAAAAAAGGCAATATGACGCCTCCAAAAACTCCTAATTCTCTAGTAAGGAATTTCATAAATATGGGAGTAGATGACAGTCTAGGCAAAGAATTCAAAATAATGATTTTTCTAAAGCTCACTGAAATCAAAGAGAATACAAAGGCAGACAATGGAGGAAATGAATGAGCACTTCAATAAAGAGATAGAGATTTTGAAAAAAGAACCAAATAGAAATCTTTTAAATGAAAAGCTCAATAAATCAGATGAAAAATTCTGCTGAAAGCCTAAACAACAGACCAGATCAAGCAGAAGAAAGAATATTTGAGCTTGAGGAAAACTCTTTCAAAGTACCAAATTCAGACAGCAATAAAGGGAAAAAAAAAATTAGAATGAAGAGAACATACAGGATCTCTAGGACAACATTTAAAGATCAAACAGCCGTATAATCAGCATACTGGAAGGAGGAGAGCTACATGCTGAAGGCGTAGAAAACCTACCCAGTGTAATAATTGCAGAAGATTTCCCAAGTCCTGGGGATGGCATGGATATCCACGTATAGGAGGCATTCAGAATCCTAAATAGATGTGAACATAAAAGAACCTCCTCACGACATATTATAGTTACATTGCCATAATACAGGACAAAGAAAGAATACTAAAAACGATAACAGAGAAGCACCAAGTCACATTTAAAGTCAAACTCAACAGAATAACAGATTTCTAAGAAAACTCTAAATGCCTGGAGGACATAAGATGATGTATTTCAAGTCCTGAAGAAAAATAAAATTAAAAAAAAAAAACTGCCAACCAAGATTACTATACCTGGAAAGATTATCCTTCAGGATTGAAGAAGTAATACAGATCTTCCACAATAAGTATAAACTAAGGGAATTCTTTACCACTAGACTAGAATTACAAAAAAATACTTAAGAGAATCCAGTACCTAGAAGAGTTAAAAGATTAACCCAACCATAAGAGCATGGGAAAGAGTAAATGTCACTAGAAGAGTAGACACTCATGAATATAGTAAACCATCAAATAGTCAAGATGAGTGAGACAGGGAGTAATGAACACAGACTGTTCAAAATAATCTAAATAAAATGATGGAAACAACTACATACCTTTATGTAATAATCCTGAATATAAATGGTCTTATTTCTCCAAATAGAAGACACAGACTGCCTGACTGGATTAAAAAAGAAAGCAAGATCCAATAATATGGTACATGCAGGAAACTCACCACACCTGAAAAGGCACACACAGTCTGAAAATGCAATGATGGAATATGATATTATGAGAAAATGGAATCTTACAGCAGAGCAGGTGTAACCTTTTTTATCTGAAAAATATAAGCCAATTCAGAAGAGAAAAATGTCACTACATACTGATGAAGGGAACAATTCATTCAGAAGATACAAGGAATATATATATATATATAGATAGATAGATAGATAGATAGATAGATAGATAGATAGATAGACTGATTGTTGAAGCATTTGGTTTTATAGGACAAATACTATTAGAAATAAAGAGAGAGATAGCTCCCAATACAACACTGGTGGGTGACTTTAACACCCTATTCTCACCAATGGTTAGGTCAACTAAACAGAAATCAATAAAGAAACATAAGAGTCAAATTACAATATAGATCAAATGGACTTAACAGAGATCTACCAAATAGTCTATCCAACAGCTACCGAATACACATATCACCTATGATTAAACGTCAATTTAAGATCTTTCTTGGTACTAGAGTCAGGATGGTGCTGGGAGAGAAATAAATGTGTGTGTACAGCTCTGACTACAGGGCTTTCCAACATCACGACCTGGGGCAAATTTTCCTCAGTTCTATCTACTCATGGCTAGTACCATACATAACTAATGCCAGAGTCGCTGTGATGACATAACATGTCTAACACAAACCTAAGAATGTCTTCTGCTGAATGCATATCATTTTCACACCATCAGAAAGTCAAAAAAATCACAAGTCAAACTGTCATAAGTTGAGGACATCTATAGTAACTAATTAATTAGTATGTCTTAAACATATACTCAAAATCTATTTATTTTTATTTTAGAAAAAAATTTTAAAAAGTTAGCTGGCAACAGTTTAGGGGGAAGAAATAGAAAGGAGGAAAGGGTGCTGCTAGAAACAGGCAATCTTCCAGGAAAAAAAAGTCAGAAATGAACTTGTAAAATAAAGGAAGAGCAAGAAAAGCTAAAATTAGCAGATTTCAGACCTTTCTAAATCATAAAACCTAGAATAATTGAATGTTGGCACACATGGGCTGACTTTTTTGGAGAAGAGGGTACCAGGGATTGAACTCAGGGGCACTTAACCACAGAGCCACACCCCCAGCCCTACTTTATATTTTATTTAGAGACAGGGTCTCACTGAGTTGCATAGTGCCTCAGTTTTTCTGAGGTTGGCCTTGAACTCACCATACTCCTGCCTCAGCCTCCTGAGCCACTGGGATTACAGGCGTGTGCCACTGCACCCAGCTGTAGGCTGACTTTTGCACATAAATATTATATGATATAATAAACTATTAACATATTACATAATGTTAAACTAATGTTAATAAAGGTAACCTGAGTGGTAGTAAAAAAGTGCTTCCATTTGATAAGTATTAGATGAAAGAAAATAATAGATTATGGACAGAAAATAAGTCAATAATATTAATATCATCACCTATAAACTAATTACAAAATTTACATGGAATATCACAGCTCCAAGAAAAGTCACAAACATTTGAAAGAAGTCCCAATGAAAGTATATGCTACATCAGATTTCAGAAGGTATCTATTGTTATAATAATGTTATCCATTCAAATATAAACAAATAGCTAAGATAACAGAATAAAATCAACAAAAGATTAGGCCCAAATACAGGTGGAATCTTTAGAGATGTCAGTACTAGTATAGATAAGTGTAGATTTTCTTTAACTGGTGTTAAGAGAATTGGTTTTCTCTGTTAAACCATTAGATCCATGTATTAAAACTACACACACACACACACACACACACACACACACTCACTCTCATGCTCACTCACAAAATCCAAGTATATTAAATATCTGTTTACAAAGGTCACATTCCACAAGCTTTGGAAGAAAAAAATATAGAAGAACATATTGAAGTCTTCATATTAGGGATAGATTTAAGTGAGAACAATACAAATCATAAAGGAAAAATTGATAAACATGATGTCAGAATATAGTTGTATGCAAAGTCACCTTTAAAAAGAAAAAAAAATTAATGACAGATTTTTAAAAAGTTTACAGTGCATCTAATCAATGAATAATTAGTGTTCAGAATATATGTCAGCAACATTTACAAATAAGTTAGAAAAGACCCAATCCAAAATATACAAACAGGGAATTCTCTGAAAAAGAAATCCTAATGTGCAATCCATTCGTGAAAATGTTCAGGCATACTATAGTCCAGAGACAAAACGGTAAAACCACAATAAGATACCATTTAAAATCTAGTGGATAGGCAAAAATTGAGTCTAATAATGGCAAGTCAAATATCAGTAATAATGTTGAATAATAGGACTTTTATACATTGATAACGAAAGTTTATTTTGTTACAGACATTTCATTTAACAAACGCTAGGATTTCTCAAGAAATTTCCATTTGAAGTGGCAACATTTTGTATTTTCTAAAACAACTAAGTATTCTGGGTAGAATCCTAAATTGAATCTTGGCTAAGTTTACCTTCCTCTTTTCTTTTTTGCTTAATTTAAACTAAATGTATTCTTTTGAAGATATTCTTATTGTAATTCTGCTATCAACAATGAGAAATCACTATAGCACTTGAAATGAAAGTTGATTTTAAAATTAAGTAATGTAACATAAAAGGAAAGAGCTAATGAGCAGCCCATCATCTTGATAGTGCAGTACAAAATTAGTAAATGCATAAATTGCACTTAAAAGCACAATTTCTTTGCTAAAGATGATTACTGCTTTAAGAAAGGCTTCATGTCTGTTTATAGCCCTCAGGCAATTAAAGTATTGACTGATCTTTGTTTTCTAGTGTCAAGAGCAAGAACTGTAAAATGCAGACATAGTCATGATGGGCAAATGCATTTTAACCTAAAATGGAAACTTCTGGAACTATTGTTAAGATACCTTAATAAATACACCACTGGCAGAAAGATCAGAAGGTAGTTATAGCCTATGAAATGTTAGTATTTGATCAAAGACAATTTATGGTTGTTCTAAAGTTCTCTCCATTTTTTGTGAATATATGTGATAAATGTAATTTGCTATCATGATGCATTTAAGAATCAACAGAATATTAAATTCTAGTAATATAACTTGTGTCATTGCCAAATGATAAGCTCCTCATCAGTTCGAAGTTTCAAAAACTCATAAAAGCTAGGAAATAGGATTAGAAATGAATTCTAAGACTATCTCAAAGCTCTTAAAATATAAAAATACATTTTACTATTACAGAAGCATTTTCTCCATATAGACACAATTTGACCTCAATTTTCTAAATATCTCATCTTGATTATATCCATCTCAAATATATTTTGTAAACAGTTTTCTGGTTTCTTAAATAAACACATGTGCATATATGGACTATACATATAAAAATAATTAACTTCTCTGTCAGATTTGATTAAGGAATTTTCACACACTGGATACTAGGCTTCCCTTGGATGGCTTTTAGCTATTTATTGTCAATTATTAAACTGTCAATACATGGGGTCCAAATTAGCTTTCAGAGGTTATTAGTATCTTCTTTATACTCAAGTTCTTAGGGATCTAACTTGAATCAGAAGACATATAAGAGATTTCAGACTAGTCAGAGTTAACTGTAATGTAACTAAATATTTATTGAATTAAATATCCATCCAAAGGAGTTTTAGTTAGCTTAGGAGTCAAAGACAACATCACACAAAGGTGAACATTGTCAATGCCCACCCAAGTTCTCTGGGGAGAGAGTGTCCCATAATTACAAATAGGAAGTGTTATTTTTCTTAACAGCAGAGTATTTTCCTAGAACTATTAGATGAATATTTTGAAAACCTATTTAACATGGAAGGTGAGGTCTCTCTCCAGCAAGTACACTTAACAAACAGAACTCTGCCCTGTAACTTGGAAGGCTGGGGCAGGAGGATTGCAAGTTTAAGGCCAGCCTCAGCAATTTAGTGAGGCTCTAAGCATCTTAGTGAGATCCTGTCTCAAGAAATAAAAAGGGCTGGGAATGTGACTCTGTGTTTAAGTGTCCCTGGGTTCAATCCCCAGTATCAAAAAAGGAAAAGAAAACAAGTGCAAACAACTAAAAAGTTTAACTAATTTTAGGCTTTTCTTTTCTGGGTGGGAATAAAAAACTGGAGTCAGAACTTAATTGTTCAAAAAATATATTTTTGAGTGACTGTGTAGAGAAAGAATGAAAAAATAAAGCAGAGAAATGGAAATAAGGTTACTGGCTGCTAGAGTGGAATATTACAGGGGAAGAACCAAGATATCTAATGAAAAATTTAAAAGACGGGTATCATTATGTGATAATCATCTCCCTTTTCTCTCACTCTCTACAATAGTCTAAAATACCTACAAATGCCTTAAGTCTTAAAGTTTAAATAATTAAAGTTACCTTTGAGAAATGCAACAAAATACAGAAATTTATTTCACATTCTGTCTGGGTCAGATCTGAGGCTCTCTGTGGTGAGCAGGCCGACATCTGGGTCCCTTAGAAGCCAATTCATCCAGCCATCTTAACCTCATGCTAACTAAACATTCAAGTCACATAACTAGCAAAAATGGATTTGAGTCGAAATTCTGCCATGATCCTTCTAATTATAATTTGTTTTTCCAGAACTTGCTGTTCAGAGTTCATAAGGATATCATCTCTTGGATACTTTTCTTTATGAGTATTCATTTTATATCAGGGTTGATTGTGTTAGTCTTTGTGCGCATCACCAATGTGAATTTGTTGAGGTAATGCCACCCTGCAAGGACTTACTGCAATCATCCTTTAATCAGTGTTTTCTGAGACCTTTACCCCGCCTCCCTGCAGAGTGATATATAAATATCACACCTGCTACTTCTATTTAAGTACAATAGTGCTGTTTTGAATGTCATCTCCAAAACTCACATTGAAACTTGTCACTAACTTAAGAGTTGTTAAGAGCTGGAAACTTTGAGAGGTGATTAGGTCAAGAGGGCAGAACCCTCATGATGGACTGAGGCTGTTATGGAGGGATTGGGTAGTCATCACGGGAGGGGTTCCTGATTAAAGGATGAGTCCAACCTGATTTTCTCTACGTTGTCTTACTCTCCTTTTTTCCATGTAATGAGGGAGCATATGGGCCCTTACCAGATACCAGCTCCATAGCCTTGGACTTCTCAGCCTCCAGAACTGTGAGTCAAATAAACTACTGTTGTTTGTAAATTATCTAGTCTGTGTTATTGTGTTCTAGCAACAGAAAATAGCATCTGAAAACAAAATTCCAAAAATTCCAGTTTAAGAATGTAATAGAAGTCTTGAGTCCAAAGAATTGGTATATCATTGGCAAAGTAAATTAAACATGAAATAGGAATTGTGCCTTATAAATACTTAGATGGCCCCAAGAGAAGTAATCCACACTGAGCTATAGAAAACACACATAAAAGGAGTCATATTACTTATCAGTTGTACCACAGAACATAACTAGGTATACCATTTTGATTTTAAGATCTTACACAGTTATGTGCAGAGTAAATAATACTGAAGTCACATCTGAATGCTCTGGAATAGTAGTGTTCTTAACAGATTTTGCTAATATTTTGCTGTTTATGACTGACATTCACAGAAGCTAAAGCCTAACACAGTCATTCCAGAAGAAAATTTCCCTGCAATGAACAAAGCCCTTTTGTGCTTCTGGTAAAACATGACTCCACTAAGGCAATTAGCTGTTTTAAAAATAAACTAATTCATTTTGGAGATCTGATGTATAATTATGCAGCTGCATGGACTGGGGAGGCATGGTGACTGGCTAGAGTGTTAGTAAATTTAGAAGAAAAAAAAAAGCATCTTCATGCTGACAGTTAAAGCACTGATTTATTGTCCAATTGCCACCTATGCCTTCTTTGAAGTACAGAATGAATCTCTTTCTACCATAAATAAATTTCTGATAATGAGAGCAGCATATCTTCAGGGATTGCAACTAAAACACATGTACATAGATCCATGCTTCTAAGAAGAATGGCACCCTCTGTAAAATTAACTCCTATCTCCATAAAAATATGACTTGGAGAATTTAATTCACTCATTCTTACAGACAGAATAATTCCACACTGGTACAAGAAACAGAATATTCGGTAACGTGGGAATTTGTGTGGATTCAGGGAAATGGCCAGAAGATTAAATGGCTCATAATCCATTTTCAGAGATTTGTTTCTCAGGCAGGAGCCTCCTCGGGTGAGAAGATCAGGACGGGCTATTAACCACCTCAAGATCCTTCCAAGCTTTGTTGGGTAAAGAGCTACATCTGACTGTGACACTATACCAGGCCTGGCTTACAGCCTGAGTATCCACAAAACCCACAGAGTCACTTCATGCCACACAATAAACTTTAGCTTGAAATTCTATTAACAGGTTTAGATTGTCTTTCAATTACTTATATACTTCCTAGTCAGTGAAGATAGCAACATCCTCACAGTGTGTCTTTATAGCTACCTCTTCCCCTCCTCTGTCCCTGTTTCCCTCGCTTCTCTTTTGCTCTTGTCTTTTTTTCTCCTCCCCTTAATCCCTCACTTCTTCGTTTCTTCTCACTTTCCTTCCTCTATGTAGTCCACATTGGAGTTATGGATGGTTTTACATCTTAGTATTTTTGTGTCTCTGACTTTCAGGTTTCTACTGCTGTATTTATTAAGAAGTAGTTCTCTAATATCCTGAAAACAGAGAATATGAGTTTCAGCTCAAAATAAACACATAAAATAATCATTATATATCTCAAGCATGCTTTCAAATTATCTGAGAATGTAAAGGTTTATTAAAATTTGGTTAAGAGTCTGTCTTACTCCTCAAAAGGCGGGGGGGGGCACTATAGCTCAAAGACAATAAAATACAAATAAAAGACTATTTTAACATCAGTTGTTATAAAATGCTGCTTCCTTAGGGCAGTTTTGGTGCATCATAAAACTTACACACAAATTTTGTTTCTTCAAATTTCATTTTCCCATGTCTCTGATTTCGTCAGCTTGGCAAAGCCTACCATGGAGGTTACTATGCCCAGAGTCATTTAGGGGAAAACTGATGTGGTTGGGGTTAGCTACAGAGCATGTCTACAATGGTAAATCACAAGTCCAACTCCCCTGAATGTTGCTCATAGTTCATTAAACATTTCTTAGATAATTTAAAATTCAGAAAAGAGGTGAGAGAATAATGTGAAAAACTCCACAAATCCTTTACCTAGATTTACCCATTTTTAACATTCTGCCATATTACATTGCTAGTTCTAAATTTAATTTAATGGCACTTCCATAAAATGCAAAAAAAAATGTGTGCATACACAGAAAAAGATGTGAGCCATAACTGAGGCTCAACAGATATCAGCTTGGGCAGAAAGACACAGAGAGCATTTCCAAGAGAAACATCATGGCACTATCTCCTTCCTCCCTAACTTCTTAGTTGGTCTCCAATCACACAGGTAAGAAGGGGAGATGTTCAAGGACAGAGCAAACTAAGAACTACTTATTTTATTTTTACATTTTAAGTGATTCATATGGAACACTTTAAACTCATACAGGAGCCTCCTTACAGGATTATTTATTATATAGCTAATATAATATAAGGTTCTTCTTAGATTCTACCTAAAGAGATTAGAGGCCCTGTGTTTTTTTTAATACCTTTTTTTAAAAAAAAAATTAACTTTGTTTTGTTTATTTATTTTTATGTGGTGCTGAGGATTGAACCCAGTGTTTCATACATGTGAGGCAAGTGTTCTACTGCTGAGCCACAACCCCAGCCCTAGAGGTCCTGATTTTTGAAGTACTTTAAGACCATTAAAACTGAAAGGTTGATACATCAGCATGAACCTCTAAGGAAAACATTATAACAAAGCTGTAGCCAGTGAGAAGTGAACCAATTGCATATCTATAGCATGAATAATTAGGCATGTTCCAAAAAGAGTTATAGGAGAAAAAAAATACCTTTTGTTTCTTGCATTTAACTTAAAATTTTCCAAAAACAATCCCTCCTTATATACTCAGAGGTTGTTTTAATGCCTTATGGTAATGGTTTGGTTTATGCCAACACTTCTTAGAGACACAGTACACTCTGTGTACATGCAAATATGCATCTGGGCTATGGGTGCACATATAAATGGAAAAGAAATATTGTTTCTTAGAGATTTGTAACTCTAGTGTATACATAGTACTGTTACTTCAGCAGAAAATAGAAATGCTGGGTCTTCTCAAAGGACAAACTAAAAATAAGTCCCCTGAGTTTAATGTTAGAGTTAATGTCTTGTTTTAAGGTTCCATCATACCTACCACATGTTATTTCTCCCAGCCTGGCAAAATTTTTTGCTGAGCTCTACAAACATGTTGGCACAGATACTCAGAAGGGCAACACAAGAGCATGGGTATAAAAGTTCCTGCAAATCCCCAACACCTTTCTTTGAATGGGTGTTAAGTCTTGCTGATGATCCCTTCTGCATTGGTTTCTGGGAACAGAGATTCAGCATATCCAATAATCACAGCTTCCCAGAGTCTGAAAGGTACTGATTGCTAATCTCTGTTCTTCCTGGTTTTGATATCATTCAGATAGGTGAGCTAATTTGGACTGCTGGACATATAGAATGTTGTCTATCATAGAGGATTTGGAAATTGCCAAGAGGTTTTAGTCCTCTTAGCCTCTTCACTTCTACAGCAGAGCACCTAGTATACCGAGTACTGTTCTCATACCTGGTACAAAGCAAGATCCCTTTTCTCGCAAGGTTTGAATTCTAGTAGAAGAGGCAAATGATGAATGAGTACATCAAAAAGTGAGATTGTAGATAGTGATCACTGAAAGACTGAAATAAAGCAAAGTCATGGGATGTAGAGCAATTTAAGAGGCATGTATCATTTAGAAATGATGGCAAAGAAGGTATCTCTAGCTAAATTAGAGACACTTGAGCTAAGATCTAAAACACATGAGTCAGCCTTATAAATACCCGAGGAAGGCCCATTCCAGACAAAGGAACATCTGCAACATCTGCAATTTTCTGCATCACATAAAGCAATGGAAAGAGGTATACAAGATGCTCTCAGGAGGGATAGCGTTCAGAAGCCACCAGGTCCTGCAGACTATAATAAAGAATAAGAGAGTGTAAAGGAGTTATGTGGGTAATGGGACCTTTAATTTGGAAACAACTTCATTCTCTCTAAGGGACCTTACCTATGGAGCAGGCCCAGGACCACACTAAGGCAGCACATGTCTGGGTTACAGCTAATCAAGGACAGTACCAGTAGTGAGTTCATTAGAGGCAATGGTCTGAATATTATCAGTGTGTTGTATACCATGAGATTGAATTGAAAACTTGTCAGTAATGATCTTTTCTTAGACATAGACATGGATATGTATTATAAGTAAATACAATCTGATAGCAAAAACCATACTCAAAATCAAATCTCCAGCTAAAGGCAGCTAAAGCAGAACACCAAATCAAATCATCATGTTTAGAGGAAGTCTACAACAATTACAGAAGAGGACCATTCACAGTGGAGAAGGAGACAGAGAGGAAGGTACTGGCATGGATTGCCTAGACTGGTTTCTATTAATAGTAGAATTTAAAAGCTGGGAACAGCTTTGGAAAACCAGAGTATAAATAGCCATTTACAAGTTTAAAGGAGGGGGGCATAAAATCAACATACCTAAACTATTTGAATCTTCCTAGCATATGTTTCTTCCATATTTTTCTGGTTATAGTCTGACTTTTCTCTCCACAAGGATGGTAACATTATGGGACCACAGAACTACTAGCCAAGTAATTAAAGCACTTGGCCTCATCTGGGTTAATCCCGGTTTTCATTGCAGGAATTAAAAACTAGCACAGAACAAGATGCGTGCAAAGGCCTGGAGGTACCAAAAGGTAAAGAGTTTCATTATGTAGGGTGGCAGATAAGGAGAATGTCCAAAGCCAGGGACACAGATTGTTCTTTTTTTAAATTATCATTCTTTTATTGATTTTTTAAAATAAATGACACCGGAATGCATTACAATTCATATTGCACATTTACAGCACAATTTTTCATATCTCTAGTTGTATATATAAAGTATACTCACACCAATTTGTGTGTATTTTGGATAATGATGTCCACCACATTCTACCATCATTGCTAACCCATTGTTCTAATAGACATTCTTAGGATGGCCATACCGATTTCTGTTGAATACAGCCAAAACATCCTTAGCTAATATAATCATCAACATTTATAAATGTTGCTTTGGAGCCATAAATATTGGAATGACACCCTCATTGGAAAGATTCATAACCCCCAAATTACTCAAAAGATAAAACATTGAATAAAAATTGAAAGATAAGATGTAAAAACCAGGAAAGCTGTGCCTAGGGCTTGGTTGCTAGATATCAATCAGGGAGCCACTCAAGCCATTTGGATTTAAGACTTCACAGTATGCTGCAAGGGAAGCAATGTGCAAAAGTTCATTTGTTCTTTACACAAATTATTTCTCACCATAGCTATACAGTGCCAGGCACGTTTCAGGTAATAGAAATATAGCACTAAATACAGAAGAAAAGGTTCTTGCTTTCTTGCATTTTCATTTTTGGACTTAAACCTACCAGAAAATATTCCCATCATATTTTCTCTGTCAATTATTTGAAATAAGAGTTCCATCTGATAAGGGTTTCCTTCACACACTTCAAAGTAATTCTTCAAGCTAAATGGAAATGCCTTAGGGGTATTGTAGAGACAAATTCCTACCTCAGTTATCAGGGTAAGTAAATGATATAGATGTTCTCAAACCTAAAGGTAAGTAAGAATAATAATATAGACAATTAGTTAAATATCCAATTCAGGTTGGTATAAGGACTTATTCTTTGCATTTTTATGAATGCCATAAGTCTGAGGTTGGGCAAACTACAGAAAATTTAAACTTCTGTCTGATTTTCTAAGTATTGTTGGAATACAGTCACACCCATTCATTTACATATCATTGTTTTCTGCTAAAGCAGAGTTGATTCATTGTGACAAAGACTATAAGGCCCTCAAAACTCAAAATATTTATTCTTCCCTTTTAGTGAAAAAAGTTTGCCAACTTCTGCCTTAATTGATTCCCAAGTAGGCCGCCTAATGTCTGTAGTGAAAGTTTCTTTTGAACACTGTATTTTAATGATTTTAAAACAAAAATTTTATTTTAATACTGAAAAAAGAAAATTCCACAGCCTTAGCTGCCATTAGCTGGGAGAACTGATTTTGAGTCTGTTTTTGCTTTCCGATTCTATTTACTTTTAATACAAATCCTGCATACATCTGAACACATGAAAGTAAACATGAAGCACATTGAGATTATCCTTATAAATTTTAGTAGCTTAAGATAAG
The DNA here is from genome assembly GCF_048772815.1 of Callospermophilus lateralis. NCBI lineage: Eukaryota > Metazoa > Chordata > Mammalia > Rodentia > Sciuridae > Callospermophilus > Callospermophilus lateralis. The sequence goes on along the minus strand of NC_135305.1, from coordinate 76,278,238 downwards.
TGGCTTTTCTGCTTTGGTTTGTATTTTGTTTCCTAAACTCAAACAAATATATCCTTGTTTCAGAAGCCATGGAACACAGAGATCACCTCCATTTAGTCTCTGATGTATTTCCTTATAGTCCTTGTTATACGTAATTGGTTATCAAATGCAAAAAGTCATTCTGAGTGACATGATTTTACTCTCAAAGTTGACCTTACATACAGTTCATTAGTTCTATTGTTAATAAGTGGCTTAACTGTAAGTCTCAAATTCCCACCACTAAACAGAGCTACATGCAGGAAGGAATTGTAATTCATTCATTTTTTTAATCATAGCTCCCCAAATACTGCTCGCTACTTAGTAGGGACTCTAAATGTTCATAGAATGAATGATAGAGAAAGCTATTAGGTATGTTCTTGCATGAAGTCCTCTTTATGGGAATTTTGTGAATTGCTTCCATTCATGAAATACAATGTGGTACCATTAGGTTGTTACTATTGAACACCTACACACTTTTACTTGCTCTTTTAAGTTCCCTGTTAGATGTGTCACCATTTAAAATGTGCTCTTTTTTTTTTCTTCTTCTTCTTTATGTGAGTTTTGCAAGGTCAACCCACAGTTTCCCAAAATAACTCTAGGTCTGGTGTTTCCCAGAAATAGCATATATAAATACAACATTTAATGCTGGTCTTTGATTTATGATATCTGTATTTGATGATGAATAATAGTGAGAAGTTCCCAAATCTAAACAAAAAAATGTGCTGATCTTCCCCAAAGAGAAAGTGACAGAATCTCATAAATAAGTTACCAAGTGCACCCACTTGCCTTTACCTATCTCTCTCTCTCTCTCTCTCTCACACACACACACACACACACACAATTGAAATATACACATATAGGTCCCAAAACAAAAATCTTCTCAGCTCCTTTTCATAGGTTTTGACTTAATCACATTGGACAACTAAGTAAAACTAGAAGTTATAAAAACCCAACGTTAACTATGGGGAATCACAAAGGTAATGAACAGTGCATGAGTCAGAATCATTATAGAGTAGGCGATTATAAGACATAAAGGAATAGCAGGATGACAAAAAAAGCATAAATAAACATCTGGAATGAGACAGGCCTAAGGTAACGATGATATCATCCTTGTAAACACAAGTCTAACATTACAGAAAATTTATTTTTCTTTTAAATTTATTTTTTGTATCATTTAGTTTATACCTGTATAGTCATTTGGAGGTTCAAAAATATGAAAAACAACTAAGTTACTAGAAATCAAAGACAACTCAGGAATTATTCAACACTAAATAAGCAGAATGCTATTTTCTTATCTTTACAGGTCCTATTAATTTATTCATGCATGCACTGATTTGAGCATGAAATAAATACTTATTTCTACTGGAACCCAGGAGTTTCACTAAAATTTTTAAAAAGAGATGACATCTATTTTTCTTGAGCTTATTTTCTAACCAAGAAAGTACAATTTAAAATATTATACCTCCCAATGGTTAAAGCTATAAAAATTTCAGCAACAAAATCAAATAGTATTGAATTATAACACAAAGAGTAAAATAAATGTTCATATACCCATATTGATAGAATAGCACTGGATATAAATAAGTGGTTAAATAAATCAATGCAAGAATTCAATTTTTCTCATGCAGAAAATTTCTAAATTATTTATGTAGATATTTTCTTCTCAAGTAGGAGAAGGAGTTCTTTCCAACCCCTTGATTATGAGCTGCACTTAGTGACTTGCTCCCAAAGATTGGGGTATGGACAGAAGAATAAAAAAATAACTCTACACTGGAGAAGTCTAGCCAACATTACCTCAGCCAGGTAATCATCTGGTATGAGTCATATGGATATATTCCTGTGAGAAAAAGGCACTTCACCTCTATGGTCTTCCCCTAAAAACCCATAACCCGAATCTAACCATGAGAAAAATATCAGACAAAACCAAATTGGTGGGATTCTATAAAATATACATCCACGACTTCTCAAAATAGTCAAGGTTATCAAAAATGAGGAAAGTACAAGAAAATGTTATGGACCAGTGGAAGCTAGGGAGACATGATGCTGAAATATAAAACAGTTATCCTAGATGCCTAGATGGACCACTAGGAGAGGAAAGTACAAAAAGGAAAGTCTAATGAAATCCAAAGAAACTATGGCATGTAGCTAATAATAATGTTCCATTGTGGGTTCCTTGATTTTAATGGATGCAGTATAGTACTGTGAAATGTGAATAATATAGAAGACAAAATTAGTGAGGGATATACAGGGACTTAGATGTATTTGGACAATTTTTCTGTAAATCTAAGATGTTCTACAGTACAAGGTTTACTTTATAAAGTTATATAATTTATCAATCACTTACCATTATTATGAGTCACAAGTGTAAGATATTATGAAAGCTTTGGGATTCATAGAGTTTTCCTGAGAAAGTGGTATTTTTCTGAGCTCTAAGGGATAAACATAATATACTCAGCAAATAACAAGAAGAGCAACAAAGAGAGTTGTTCCAGACAAAGAAAACATCAGAGGCCTGGAGTATAATGAAGGCCTCACATGTTAATTAGACTTAGCAGAAATATCCCAGAGATAGTTATAAAGAAGAAAAATATCAATGACTAATGGAGGTGGGGTAGGAAGGAGAGAGAGATACAACAAATGATCACTAAGTTTCTGGTCTGCTTATCTTATTGGGATTGTGGGGTCATTACTACAAAGAAATAAGTGGAGGAACTGTAGGTCTGGAATAGTTGAGTAGGACTGAAAGACAGTAAATTATTTTGGATTCATTAAAATCGTTTTGACTGTCACACATACAAGTAGAAGTGTCAAGTAGGTAGTTTTACCCTTGGTCTGGCATTCAAAAGAGATTTGAAGATCACTGGTATACAGATGGTCATTGAAACCACCTGAAATAATAAAAGTACCCAGGAAAGACAGAGAAATAAATAGACTCGTCATGAGAGTAAAGGAAAAAGAGAGAGACTATAAATAGGAAAAACAAAGGAAATTTAGAAAAATGAAGTTACTCTGAAACCGTAGAAAATCTCCGAAAAAGAAATGGGAGCACTTGGTACACAACGGTGGACTGAACACAAGCTGTGACAGACAGAATTTTGGTCTCCATGATTGCTGGCCTTGGTTTTACTCCTACGAATATGATACATGGAAAAGAGGCATTAAAGATGCAGGTGGAATAAAGTTTGCAATCACCTAACTTTAAAATAGGGAGATAATCCTGGATATCTCAGTGGACCCAGATAGTCATATGTGTTCTCAAAAATAGAAAAGGAACCAGGCATGGTGGCACATGCCTCTAATCCCAGAAGGTCAGGATTGACAAGTTTAAAGACAGCTTCAGCAACATAGTGAGGCCCTAAGCAACTTAGTGAGACCCTGTCTCAAAATAAAAATAGTTTTTAAAAGGGCTGAGGATGTGGCTCAGTGGTTAAGTGACCTTGCATTCAATCGGAAAGAAAGAAAGAAAGAAGGAAGGAAGGAAGGAAGGAAGGAAGGAAGGAAGGAAGGAACAAATGAACATTAGTGCATAAGAGTTGGTCAGAGACACACAATGATGAAAAACACACAATTTGAGGTATAACAGGAACTCTACTCACTGCTGCTAGATTTCAAGATGGAGGAGGAGAGTCATGAGATAGGAAAGTAGGTGGCCTCAGGAAGTTTGGCGTGGCCCTCAGATGACAGCATGCACACAGTACCTCAATCTTAAGAACACAGCTCCATGGTCTGCCAGCTCCAAGGCAGAAACATCATGACAGAAGGCCATGGCAGAGGAAAGCTGCTCAGCTCATGGCAGCCAGAAAACAGGGAGGGAGACAGTGAGGGAGGGTTGGGTACAAGACAGAGCTCCCAAGGGCAAGCCTCCATTGACCTATTTCTTCCAACCATTCCCTACCTGCCTTATAGTTTCCCACCTCCTCCCATTAGTCTGTTCAAATTATGAATCCATCAAATGGATCAATCCACTGTGGAGGTCAGACCCCCCTTATGATTTCAACCCTTCCTATAAACTTTATTTCTGGACATCGCTGCATTGGGGACCAAGCCTTCAAGAATGTGAGCCTTTGAGAGACACCACAAACCCAAACCACAACAAAACCAAAACTATTAGCCACTGGCCTGGTTCAAAAGACAAAGACTAGGGACACTAAATATTGACAAGGAAGTAGTGCAACTAATACTTTCAACAGAGTGCTGGTAACACTGTAAAGTAACACAACTACTTGGGACAACTGTTTGATACTGAATATTAAATTTCATTGTATTCATAGGTTACACAATGGAAAGGGAAAAAGGCATGAACAACAACATATTCATAATTGGTCAAAATTGTGATATAGTTAGGGAGTGGATACTACACAGCTGTGAAAAGCAGCAAACTAAAGTTACAAACAGCGCTGTGGGTAAATGCCACAAACTTAAGTTTTCATGAAAAGACCAGTCACAGAAGAATATGTTCATTATAATGACAATTATGTGTAGTATAGAAACAGGCAAAATGAAATGAAATTAATAGAAATCAAGATGGAGATTGCCTGGGGGAAAGAAGTTGTACCAGAGATTGGAAGGGACCTCGTTGCTATGAAGTGCTGGTTGAATTCTATTTCTTCATCTGGGAGGCAGTCTATTCATTATTTTCACTGTGTGGGTTTTATCACATTAAAAAAGAAAAAGGCCTGGCCTTAAACAGTACTTTTTAATAACAGAAAAATAATGTGAGTCTGGTATTTGAGTAATAATATACATAGTTATATAAAGCTCTGGATGAGAACAGGAAGCCTAGAGGCAAGAAAGAAGATGAGAGACTATAACAAACAATAATTCATTTATCAGAGATTAAGTACTGGGAGGCAACTATTGAAATGGAATTATTATAACATCATTACTTGAAAGGTTAACAGAAACACTTTTATCTAACAGACTTTTAATTTCCAGCCCATTCTGTTTTAAATGTCAAGACCAGCAGCTTCAAAGTTGGGTTTACAATTAATTAATGGATACAGACAATACTAAACCATAAGAAGACGTACTTAGTCAAACACAATCATTTACAAATTTATTGAGCATGAGCATGGTACTGAACTTCTTGGGTCTCAATTTTCTCATCCTAATTTAACACCTGGGAGGTGTCACTGAGATAATCTATGTAATGTTCAACAGAATGCTTGGCACAGAATAAGCACCCTTACACATAAGTTAGAATCACCATCGTCGAATCATGTAAAAGTGACTAACGTCATATTAGTTGAAACACAATTTTAGAATCCTATCATTAATCAAATAACGGGATAAAGTCAAATAAAAGGATAAAAATATCATGAAAGAATGTCATTTAAGCATAAACATACAAGCAGTAATAAATCACATGAAATGGTGAAAATAAAGAAGAAACTCTATTTCTTGTAAAACTTTACAGGAACTAAACCTAATAGGAAAGCAGTGAAACTGGTCTTAAATTTGGAGGAGATTTCTATTCAAATGCTCCCTGGATCTACAAGTAGGCAGATTAACTCATAACAAAGTGATTATTTCAGTTTAAATTTGTCAGAAAAAGTTAAGGTGATTTTTAGAAAGCAGGTACTTTACACACTGCCAATATAAGTGTTATTTCATGATAAAAAAACAGGAGTCCTATTATCAGAAGGAAAATAACATAATATTTCCACTAATAAAAGCAGGTGCAGATGCTATGCCACCAGGTTACAATTTTGTAGACATTTTTTGAGAAATATTGGATTTAAATAAAATCTTTTGAGATTAATCTTTTTTAAAGTTGAAAACAAAATATTTTAGAAACCTTTAATTTTGTAAGAAATACTTTCATTAAAATTCCCATTTTTATCACTTTAACTTAAACCTAATCTAAAATTTCCAAATCTGTTTCAACATTGCATAACAGATTTTTATTTTTAAATTTCATGACTTTTATAATTTTATCATAGGATCAATCTGTCAAAAAGAACTAACTTTACATTCTAAATATCAATCTGGTATCAGTTTCCAGCACTTAACCAAATACTTAGGGTTCCAAATCTTTTTTCTGACTGTTAAATCCATGTATGTCTGATAGAAATATGTATGTATTCGTATGTATACACATGGTACACACACACACACAAACACACACACACACACACGATAAGAGTTTTTGCTAGATTTGATGCTGTTATTCCTTTCTCCATTTAATAGGCTTCGCCACAGAAAGACTGCTACTAATTTAATTTTCTCTTTCTGGCTCTTCTAGTCTTCCTTAGGAACCACTGTTTATTTTCCAGAGTCTATTAAACAGGTTGAGTTGCAAATGTTAGTCACAGCAGAACATTTGTTTTTATAGTTTTTCTGTTCCATCTACCTTACAGGAAAACACAGTATTCTTTCCCTCCAAATATTTTCTATCTGAGTTCAGGAAAAATCCACTCTTCCTACCAAATAATGAATTTGAAATTCATAAAATATAGAAACTGTGACATTTGGCCACCAAATACAGCTGTTCTATACCACCATTCCACAAAATTTTATGTAGTTGAATAAACAACTATTTAACCTGCCCTGATATCAAGTTTAGTTGCTGTCAAAAACACTTTGTTTTCTCCTTATAATCCATAAAGGTTAAACACAAGTACTTGTAATCCTATATTTATCATCAATATGGGAATGGGCTAGGTATACATTGTGCTCATATAAAACTGCAATAACTAAGAACAAATATACAGTTGCCTTTCCCAATCATTTTAACTTCATCTATAGCAGTATACAAACTGAAGATCTGAAATATTCTAAAATAAAAAAGCCATGAGGTTTTCAGATTCTGTAGGTAGACGAACACTTTTCTTAAACATGAGAACTAGAAGGTATGCTGTAAGAAAACCAAAAGCCAATTTCCTTTCCCTTTAATAAGGAAGTTAGATGATGTAGCCCAGGGGGGTACCCCATCCTTAGAGAACTCTACTAGGCTTCAGCACCATCCCCCCAACTATACTCACAAATGTTAATTTGTAATTTGAATACCATGAAAATTAAATCATCACCCTAGGCAGGCTGAGTCACTGGCAAGGGAGCAAAAATTGGAGGCTAAGGGCTATTTTCTATGGTTGCCATTAGTCAATTATAGTCAGTGAAATGAAGCTTGTCTTACCTGTTAAAAAAAATTGCCTCGCCACAAAACAGACCACTCAGAGGGGAAAAAAATGAAAAATTAGCCTTTTGAACATAAGCTTGAATATTATTAATATGGTATTTCATTTATTTACTCCTCATTCTCATAGAAAACTTCTTTCATTCCACTTCTACAATTTTAATATAATTTTATGCTTTTTCCTATCCAACACTTGCTTCTCTACAGTATCTTTTTAAAAATCAAACTTGTCTGGAAGGAGAAGAATTAATTCTTAGCATTTTCACCTATGATTTAGCTATTAAAACTTAATAGGAAGTAAGGACTTCAGGTACAGGCAGCTAAGAGAAAGTGATCTATGGAGCTGAGGTAAGAGGCAAATAAATAAATAAATAAATAAATAAATAAATAAATAAATAAATAAATAAATAGGAAAAGGTGAAAAACCCAAAGATATACACAATCAATCTGTAAGTTTTGCCCAGCTGGTAAACCTGCTTGTCCAACTCATGCCTGCTACCAACAACAACCTCTTGGTCAGTTGCCCATAGTGGAATTGGGTCAAACATGTCTTGGCCAAAGTTGACACTGACCACAGTTTTGACCCATAGCATGGGAAAGGAAGTCACCCACTCATGTTCAGCTTACCTCTAAGAAATCCAAGAAGCTGAGTGAGGTCTGGATTTACCAAGGAAGAAACTATAGTGGACACAGAGCTGCACACACAGTGTGAGGGTCCACGTGAGGACTGGTGGGGTAGGACAGTCAGGTTTAGGAAAGAAGGGCCCTCCATGAGAGCATGCGCAGTAAACAAGAGCTACCACCTGTAGTTCTGTCTTCTGAACTTCTTTGGGTAGAGTTCAAGAACTTAACATTTATGAATTTAAGGTCACAGCCAGACACACAACAACAACAAAAGATATTTTCCTATAGAGATATTCTTTTGTGGACTTTACCTACGACATAGAAGACTGCAATATGAAACTAAAAATGCAGTAGTTAAAACACTAAATATGCAGTAGTTAAAACCCATGGGCTATAAACTCTGAAGTAAATCCATTTTTTTTTTTTTGAGGTGGTATCCAATCTTTTAAAGGACAGTACATCTTAATTCCCTTGGAAATAAACCACTAGGATGTGAAGAATATTAGTGGATTGGTTAGTACTGGTTGTAACAAAAAGTGATCTGAATTCTATATTTATTGAGATAACTTGGAGGTCAGATAATTAGGGTGCTTTTCACAGTTTCCTAGTAACCATTTTCTTTCAGAAATATTAGCCGTATTTCCCATATGCTCATGTAAGTTACCAAGCCTAAAAAGAGCTCTTCTCTTATTAGAGATGACTCGGCCTAGTTAAGGTTCTTATTTTAATATATTCTTTTTGATGGTTTCCTCCCGCAAATTGTGGTCAAATGTCCACATTAAAATTATCAGCATGTGGATACTGACAGGGTGAATGCTTCTTTTGATGACACAATACTTCTCTGGGGCAAAATGCCAAGGAATTGTCAGCACAATGGCACTTACTATTTGATGGCAAGGCAGCACATGTCACAACAAAACAAATATGATTCAGCTCAACAATTTTACAAAAATCAAGCCCATTTGAAGCATGCAAACCCATAAACAACTTCAAAGTGAGAAATAGGAAGAACATGGGTTCCATATTCCATAGTATGCGTATGTGCATTTGCATATGCAGGTGTCCGTCCTTTAAGCAATACATGCAGTATATCTTCCAATGGCAGAGCTCTATCAATTGTAAGAAATAAGACCTATCTAATGGTAAGAAAAATCCATTTTAAAATGGTTATCATCTGAAAAACTCTGATATCAAACACAGAGAAGCCAGTTTAACACTACTTTTGACTAATCCAGAAAATGGAACCCTCCATAAATTTACTATTTTTGAAACTCATTAATGCCTCAACAAGGATGCCAAATTCAGTTGACATAAAGGAAAATTAATTAGAGCAGATTTTTATAACATATAATTATAAGACAATTAAGGTTCATATGCAGAAACCAACCAATCTGTAAATATGAAGGGTCATCTACACAGAGACAGGCAATAACTAATCAGAAAGAAACCCTTAATTAAAAGTCTAAGAATGATATGATTATTCTTTGTAAAATAATATTTTGTAATTAGTTAACATTAAATTAAAATTTCAAAAGCAAATACATTCCTAGTGTCTCATAAATTTTATTTCTTAGTTAATAAACCCCTGCAAAGAATTTTCCCTTTCAGTTACTAACAAGTATTTATTTTATCCTAAATTAAGAAAGTAAGGCATACAAATTAATGAGATGGACACCAAGTAGTAAACTCAAAATGCTATAGGAAAAATGTAAACAGAACTACATGCATATCATCTGGGATCTGAAAACAATATATTTGCTTCTTGTTTCTTAAGAAAGGATTAAGCTGAGGAATGGACATGTGAACCAGTCATAACCTCTGAGATTCAATGAACATATCTGGAGGGAATCCTGGGAAAAGTAATCTTGTATTTCCTACTAGGTTAAGATCTCAAAAAATGTAAGCACTTGGGCTGCACTACTCACTTCCTATAACAAAACTGGAGTTTGAAGCCAATGCACCAGAGAGCAAAAGGATGATGAACAAAATCATTTTGTTATTCCTGAAGAGAGCTATATTTGAACTTGGTTTGACCTCATGAACCTTCATATTCAACTTAGTATTGGAAAAACAGATTTGAAAAATTGTTTGCTAACAAAAAGTTTGTTAATCATTCCCTTTCTTAAGCTGACAAAGGGATTGTTGACCCATTTGATAAGCCCAGAAAGAAGGAAGGGTAGAAAAAATCAAAACCTAAGTAGAACAACTACATCTTAAATTTATTGTAGTGTCATTCATAACTTTATTTCCTACTATTTTATATCAACTGGATATCAGGCTCATGAATTTTATGAATGCAAGTAGTGAATATAAGTAAACGTAAGACTAAATGTGGCTCAATAATGCAAGTGGATCAATGCATAGTGGAAGGAAATTATCTTCATAAAATTTGTTCTACTTCTATGATTATTTAAGCAACAACAGGGAAAAGAAATGGGGGACTTATTTATTTAATGTGCAATTACATTTCTATCCCATGGAAATTTGGGATGTAGAAACTTACAAATATTCCATAACTTAGTTAAATTTACCTAGCAAGTTAAAAAATTCTTTTGTTTCTTTTAGAAATATTTTCCTTACTTCTTTATCCTTTGGTTTCAATGTTTTCTTGTTATAAATGATGTTTTCAAGGTTGACACTAATTGATGATAAAGGAAAATTTTAAAACAGCCAGGAAAACACTTTCTAAAGCTGCTTTATAGCTCTCAGTAATCTAATTTGTGAGAAATGGAGAGAGGAGCACCACAGAGTGCTTTTCAATAATTTATGGTGGAGATTCATCTCCTAAGTTTAGAAACATAATTTGTGACCCAACTGTGCTGTGAATCTATTTGTGTAATTAGATGGTTGGCTACATCCCCAACTCAGCTTATTCTTCTTGCACTCTCTTCTGAGTGTACAACAGATTTTGTACTTAGATCTTTGGGAAAGTGATAAAATAAAAACAATTATTTCTAATATATTTTAAAAATTCTGACAATTACAGAAACATAGACTTGTGTAACAGATTCTCATTGTAAGAATTTTTCCCTCTGTGTTTGGAAGAGATAAATACCAATACATAATTTTTCCCATTTCATTTAAATCCTTTAATCACACAGGAATTTTTGATTGTGTAATTAAATCTATGATCTGTTCAAAATTTCACTCAAAATGGTAAAAGGGGCCAATGATATTACAACCATAAGTATTTCCAGTTCAATTTTACAGGACTCTTTGAGTTAGACTTAACAGTTTTAAAAACCCATTTTAAATATCATCTTGAATGTCAAGAAAAAAAGAACTCATTTTATCTATTATTTACATAAGTATACCTAAGCTACTGAATATTAATTTTCTTAGAAGAAACAAGAAAAGACTTACTCTTTTTTTAATGCTTAACATACATATCCCTGATTCTATTTTTTAAATCCAAATGTTGGACTTTGACTGAAGCAAATAAACATTCAGTTAAAAAAAAAAGGAAAGGAAAAATTCAGACAACAGACAGCTGTGAATTATGTATGATCTTCATGCTCAGGGGCAACTAATTAGAAACCAGCTGAGAAAAAAGGAAATTCTGATGCTATCCTCCTCCATTTTTAGGTAAAAGAAAACTTTTGTTTTGAACATTTGTTCTTAGCAAGAACCAAGCTCTGCAATGAAGATTAACTTATGATATTCTACTTTACACAGTTATAGAAAAATGATTATATTTAACCTAGTAATGAGAAAACACAATTGTTAAATAAAACTTGTTTAATTAGTTAATTATCATATGCCACTTTTCTTAGGATAATTGCTGAAAATAACAGCTGTCTAATAACATAGAAGACAGTTTTATTAATTAGAAAACTAATAAAACAAATTTCCTGTTACCTACAGATTCTTAATTTAGCGAGCAATTAAGTAAATGAATTAAATTTTATTTTGCTTTATAATGATTTAGATTTTAAACCTTTTAAAATATGTTGGACTTAATGTAACATAAGGAAAGAATTTAGGGGGAAAAAAACAATACTTGAGTTTGACTTCCAACTCCACCAGCTTTGTAAACTTGATTAACTCAACTATGGATACTTTATGTAGAAAATGGAAGAAGTACTTGACCTATTTATATTAACAAGTAAATTATCTCAAAACATCTCTTTGCAAACTGTAAAGTGTTATTAAAATATAAAACACTTCTATTATAAAATTTTCCTAAGCTTTAATCTAAAATTGGAGTGACCTACCTAAAATTAGAAGGTTAATTACATCTCCTAAGAACTACAATTCATCAAATTGTTAATTAAAACAGTTTTGAGCTTAAAATTTAAAAATTTCTGCATCAATCTCTAATATTTTTGTAAGATTAATAACTATATCATACAAACCCTAGATCTTTTTTGCTCTAACTAAACCAACTTTTGATTTCATAATCAACACTTTAGAAATTTTAGCAATCTATAATTATTAATGTAGTCAATTATGCTTTCTGAATAATATGTCTGTTTTCATATTAATTTATGAGGCTCTCAGTGCATAATATAATTCCAATATCTTGGTAGTTGCTAAATAAATATTTCTGCAACTAAACTAAAAAGGGACAATTTCCCCCATTTACTCAAGACTCATGAGTCCCTCCCCTTTTGTTTACAGGCAAGTCTGAATGGGAGTTTAGTTTTCATCTATATTGTTCAGGCAAGTGTATTATTTCAATTAGATCTTACTCACAAATGTGGCATTGACACAAATTTCCTTTTTGTTTCCATGCTGACCTTGTGTATCACCATTACACCTAGATATGATTTAATATTATTAGAAATAATCCAATGTGAGAAATGCATAAGAAGCAGATGACTATCTTGGGTATGTAAAAAGATACACTGTAAATTCCAGCTTTTGAGACCACAGACAGACATAAAGCAGGTTTCGCCCTAACCACATGATTAGAGAAGTTCCTAAGAAAAATTCTGATCAGAAGATCTAAATTTATTCAGCGAGTACTTTCTAACTTATTTTGTGAAAAGCATCAGAATAACAGGAGAAAAGTGAAAGCATGACAAATTTGCATTGGGAAGCAACAACAACACTTCCTAGTAGGGTGCCCACGTGTGTCTTACCTATTGATGCAACTATGTCTTCTAACAACTCACCTGCTCTTTGTCTCTACCTGTGTAAGCAACAGACCTATCCTCCTGTGGTTTCTCACAAATTTCTCTGGACAAATCAGCCCATGGTCCAACTTTTTAGCCACAACTGTACAGCATGGGCCTCAAACTCCAAGATTCATTTCTGATACTCTGGTTGTTTCTAAGGATGTCATATATGTTCTTAAAGGCCCATGCTGCCCAGTGTTCCTACAGTTACTTCTATTTTATATTCACCCTCATTCCTTTGCTAATTTGGGCCTATTCCTGCTCTGGCAACATTTTTTTTTTTTTTTTTTTTTTTTTTTTTACTGTGTGATGCTTAATGTCTGTGCATCTATCACACTCAGTCCAGGACTCAGGTCACTACCTGATACACTGCCCTCCCTGGGAAGCTGGCCTCTGGACTCTAATTTGATGACTTGATCCACAACCACTCACACCACTGAGTGAGGTTCAGATGCTGGATTCCACAGCAAAGTTACCTGAGACATATACTTTTGCCCAGTCTCTCTTTTGGGTCCTAAGCAATCCTTAACATCCAGGGATAAGCATCTACCATAAGGATGGCTGAACTGGGGCAGATTTTGGTAAAACTACCAGGCTGTTCCCAAATCCACAATTCTCCCAATACCCAGGTCACCCTGACCCCAGGTCTCTGTCCCCAGGGTCATAGAGTCCTTCCCAAAATCAACCTTCTGTTATGCAAGTGACTTTAGCCAGCCTTGGGAAGGGGTGATGATAAATAAAAATGAAGTATATAAGCTCTGTTAGAAATTCTTCTGCCGCTAAAATAAAGCCATTACTGGAGACATCTAACCTTTCATTTGCTTAAGCAAAGGCTCCCATTAGCATTAATTCTGCCAATCTTCCATTTTTAAAATAATGGCAAAATTGATGAGTAAATATTGAAGCACTGGAGTTGAATCAGTTATCACAGCTGTGGATGTAAAACTCAGAATCAGGTGCTTCAGCCTTAGCAAATATTCCGTGATACTCTTATTGACTCTAGTTGCTTACATATTTTAGGCAATCAGAATTAGATGGACTTCCAAAACCTAATTTATTCACAAACATATTGAAGAGCCTAGTATTTTCCAAGCACTATCTTGGTCTAATTCCCTTCACTTTTCTAATAAGTGGCCCCTCAGCCTCAGCTTGAATGTTTAGAAAGAAAAAAAAAAAAAAAACTGGAATTTTTTGGAGAAATCTGTTTTATTTGTTAATGTCTTTATTTGAAAGTAATTCCTCAATTGGAAATAACTTACATTTTCCAAAATAGGGAGATTGCAAATATATGTTTAGTACTTTCAGTCAATGAAATATTTTTAACTGAAAATATTGAATGTCATGGAAAATAGCATCAACAGAATGATAGGTGAAACAAAATGTATGATAGTTCTCAATTTCCTAAATTAAAAAGACAGATATATATTGGAGGTATAAACTGGAGATTTTTCATTATCTGAGATACTGAGACCATTAGTGTACTTAAATCTCATAATAAACCACAGGGGCACGGCCAGAAGGGGAAATATTTTCTCAAAAATAGATATATAAAACATACAAATAAAGAAATGTAAATATGTACTTAATAAAATTTAAGGTGTTTTGTTTTGTTCATGTTTTTTCAATCTGTGGACTGAACCTACGGCCTTGCACATGCTAAGCAAGCACTCTACCATTTGCAACATCCCCAGATCAGATTTAGCTATTTTTATAACCCTGAGCTCCTTCTTAGAATGAATACAGAATGAATTGTTTTGTTTTGTTGTGTGTGTGTGTTGGGCGGGGAGATAGGGCAGGGAAACTTTTTTAATATGAACTTTTATTTGAATGTTGCATACATTCAGAAAAATAAACAAACCACAGTTGTAGATCTTAGTGATAACACAAAGAAACAGAACTAAAATACCAGCAGAATTTTGGTATTTCTGAGAAGGTTCTGAGAACCACAGAAGAGCTCCTCATTCCCTCTTAGACACAAACTCCCAGAAATATCCAGACTTCTAAAATTATTGATTAGGTTTGCCTAATTTTTAACTCTAAAAATTAAATCATACTCAAGGCACTCTTGTGTCTGTTTTTTCCTTTCAACATTGTATTTGTGAAGTTCATCCATGGTTATTTCATGTAACAAAAAACTTCACTCATTTTCATTATTATAAGAAATTCCCCTATATGAATTTTCAAAATTTATCCTTTTAAATTTGAAGTTGTTTCCACACTTTTACTATTATAAATAGACTTCTATAAACATTGGTAAATTATATATATATATATATATATATATATATATATATATATATATATATATATATATAATTTCTATAGAGAATGTTTCTAAAGGTCTATGCTAGGTCTTAGGGCATATGTATGTTCAGATTTAATATATTTTTTTGAATTTAATTTTACCAGCAAAACAATAATTCCTAATACAGTCTTCAGCTCTGCTGAAATATTCTAGAGCTTATCAATTTTCCAAGAGTTTTTCTTACTCTTTTGACATGCAAATTATTCTCTTTGCAACCCAACCCTCAATTTCCTTTAAGCAATCTAGCAGGCAACAAATCTTGTAGGATCTGCCTAATTGAAGTATCAATAGGTCAAATTCTGCCAGAATTTCAGTTTTGCTCTCTAATGTTTTGTCAACTGATGCTTTCAGCAAATTAATAAAATTCCAAACCTTCCCCCCAAAAATGTAACTTGACTTTGCAAATCTCTTTGCATTATGTTTGCAACATATTTTTGAAGACTCCCTTTTAAGTTGTATCAAGATATCAACAAGAGACAGACCATAAATAGTGATATTAAAAAGGTGAAATATTTGAGTGGAAAAAAATTGTTACATTCAAATTACCATGAAATAGTTATAATAACCCTTTCTTCCTTCTGTGACCCTAGTTAGTCCCAGAACTCTAATGAATATTCAATTAATTTAAATACAATTAAGAACATATAACAAAACTAGTGTACTTCTTGGTAGTGAACTCAAAGGTGTTATTGTTTTGTTTCAATACTTTTCATTTTGTACAATAAATAAGCACTTTAGTACATAAAATATCCATAGGATTAAACCACAGTTGAACTGTTTTCCTGTTATCTTCTCATTAGTCTTAGTTTCATATTGTTTACAATATGAGAGTTCTTGATATAGTTTATAATAGTTATGGTTGTCTCTTTCCCACAAGATAAATACCTACAGATCCTCCTACAATTCTTTCTGACATGTGCACAGGGGTTCATAGCAATCTACAATTCATCTATTCCCTTCACACACATTACCTGTGTTGTTCCAAATATATATCCTAATAGGAATACACACACAATAGGAGTCAATGGAGTTTCAAACAATCAAAAGTTTGGGTTTTATAAAATATATGGTGATGATTTTGGGTGTACATGATGTTTATTTATAAAGTTACTGCCACAATATCCAGTCTAGATAAGAAAGCATAAGGTATAAGAGCTACAAATGCACATATTTTTGAGAGACATGAAAATCTCAATTTTTATAATTTCAATTTGCACAACAAAAGTCATTACTGTTGAGTTTACTTTTATGCATTTCAAATTCTAGGCTACACATGAAAAAAATGGTGATAGACAAGGCAACATTTCCATTTTCTCATGGACTACTAGTTCAAGTAGTTCCACAATAATGGTTAAGTTAGGCAAATCTTAATCTCTTCTGCTTTACAAGTAGCATAAAATTATCAGTATTTATTTTTATCTCTGGAAAAGAAACAGTAAAACACAGTTAATATTGGAGACTATCATTTTCACAAGCGGTGTAGAAATATTTCACAAAAATAGGGTAATCATTAAAATAAACACTATGAGGTATTTTTCTTCACACAGAGTTTATTTTAGATTCAATGTATTTCATCATAAATCATTTGAAACCCTTAATTTTATTTTCATACACTGACATCTAAATTTGTATTTTTTAAAAGGTCATTGATGTCATAGACATATGAGGGTCAATAAACATTTCCATTATTTTAAATACATCAGTAATCCTATATTATTTTTAGGAATGAAAGAAAGAATCTGTCAACATGGGAATTTGATGACATTTACCCAAATTTCCACAACTGTTTTTAAAAATGCAAAGCTCACATGGTCACAAGCATTCATTGATTAAAATGCACACAGATATTTACTGGTTTTTGTTTGGGGTTTTTTTGTTTTGTTGTTTTGGTTTGGTTTGGTTTTTTGAAATAGAGGAAAAAAAAAAGAACAGACTAACTAAATACCCAATAATTAGGAAAAAGTTTGATCATATTGTGCCTACACTGAATAATGTGCAGCTGTTAAAATATATTGAGAGCATTTATAGCATTTAATATAGAAGGCCATCCTTGATATATCACTGTTTTTCTTAGAAAGCATCTTGTACCAGCACACACATATATACATATTATCATATACACATATACATATTGTGAATATGTATGTACATAACAATATGTATATGTATGTGTGTACATACACACATATATGTGTGTATGTGTATTTAGGGAGGGAGAGAGAGAAACACATTTGTATTATCTAAAACTAGGGGGAAAATAAAAAACCTGAAAGAACCATGTTAACAGTCTTTCCCCAAGGAAACAGAAATAGAGGGAGAAAGGAAGCTTTAGTATTTTTAAAATTTTTGATAAGATATCTTCAACTAACATGCTATTTTTGTCATTAAAATACTTGAAATATTTGCATAATTAACACACAGGAGCCTGTTTAGAGTAAAGGATAAGATATGAGTCAAAAACATGTCCGTAAGCCTTCTCCTTCTTTTAAGATTTGTCAAATTTATTCTAAATTCAGTCCTTCTCTTTTTTCTTTTTTAAGCCCACCCACCACAAAGCATATGAAAGAATAGTGACCAGTGTTGATGAATGGCTGAGTTGAAAGCAGTGATGTCATCCACATAAACCTAGAAAACTGTGAATATAATCCGAATATCACAATAAACTATTTATTTTTGGCCATCTTCTGAATTCCAAATTAGACACAGTTCTCTAACTTTAGTGGGAGCTCTGTGTGTGTGTCTGAGAGTGTGGGAGCCAACAAAGGGTAGTGTTTGTCCCACTGAATTTAAATGTCTCCGCACATTATCCTCTTGGTTGGCCAGATGACAGAGGCCTTTGCCAGCCCTGCTCTCTTTAAATAGAGACCTACACTTTTTAAATAGAGCTTACTTGTTCCAGAGAAAGGTTCTCTTCCCTTGGACTTAAATTTTGTTCTTTAAGAAGCAAGTGAGCCTCTATGGCGTCAGCAGCTCATGTATATATCAAGAAGTGTTTGACTTATAAGCAGGTTTTTGTTAAAAAGGTTAAATTAAAGTCTTCTTTTTATTTTCTGCTTTCATTTCTAGCACCTAATGAAAAGGTCAGACCAACTTCAGGATAATTCCAAATATGGCTGTCAACTATCCAACTTAGCCATGCGTAAAAAGAGGTATTTGATTCCAGCAAGCTAGTTTCAAAACAATGCTTTCATTGCTATCTGTAAACAGCTCTGCTTCTGGGCATTTAGGAACAGATAGGCCTGGTTATAACATACAGGAGAACAATTACAGGCACTGACGAACAATATTTGATTTAAATTTTCATTAAAAATGGCTCAGAAAGTTCTATGAACATTGACTCATATTATCCTAGGTACTTCTTTCTCTCGAAAATGACAGATGCAATCTGAAATGCAATTATAGGGGCCACTCAGTCCTGCCAACTTTCACCATTATTTTTGTACTATGAGAACTTGGGAAAATTCTTTAGTGAGCAGAAAGTTACCAGCTTCTCAACACATAAAGTTGATTAGCACTATCGTATAGAAAATAATGTAAATATATAAACAAATTATACAACTCATTCAAAAATAGTCTACAGTGAAAAACTAAGTATTCATCAAAAAGTTAGAATAACTCAATGTAATTGGATTTATATTATTAAAGTTGTGACTTGATCTAATAGAACTAATTTTACCTTCATGATTAGTGAAAGCTGATTACAGTTGATTAAGAATGCAGTCTGTTGCCATGATAAGATTATTGTCTTAAAAATGCATAATTCATTTTTCTGCAGCTGTGAATTCTTGCATCATTGATATGGTGAATATAACCTCCTGCCTTTCTATAATACATACATTGCTAAGAGGACAGGACCTTCTCAGGTCATAGAATGATTAAGGCCTCCCATAATTTAAGAAACTCAAATGTAGCTAAGACATCCAGCCCTGATCAGTTATATGTTCTAGGGAAATTTAGTCATTCAATGAAATAAATGAGGAAGAAAATGTTTTATATTCTTACTCCATACAAAATAAAATGATAGAAGTCATTTTATAACAAAAATTATGAATAGTACTTGATATTAACGAGAAAGAAGAGGGTTAGCAAAACCCTACGTAGAGAAAAATGACAATGTAACAGTGTTATCAGTCACTCAATTTAAGTTCTCATTCCAAACATTTATTAAAACATTATGGTTTATACTATTTTATTGGTGATTAATGCCTCCTTTGGTCATGGCACAGTATAAAAACTATGAATTTGCAAGAGAAAAAAAAAGAATCCTAGCAAAGTCAAATAACCAGATACCTTCATCAATCACGAGGATACCATCATCTCATCCCATACACTTGAAAAAATGAATGCATTTGGAAATAACAATTCAAATACTAAGATGAATATTTAGCATATAGTGTTTGGAGGATAAAGTATAGTAATCTAGCTTTCCCCTTTTATTTATAAGATAAGCTAATATATGCAAAAATATGTATGAAGATGTCTATTCAGAGATTTACTTCAATATTGCTGTTAATAGTAATTACTATCTTTATTATTAGTGGCCAGAATGAAGCTTTTCTTCTCCAGATAGGTAGGTAGGTAGATGCTATATGCACAGGGAGTATGTTCCTGTATATGTGTGTACAAATTCAAGCTGAGTTCTAATATCATTCAAAACATATTTAACCTCATGAATTCTATTTTGTAAATGACATGCTGGGCTTTCTAGTTAATAAAACACTTGTCTTTAAGCCAATATATATTTTACATCATATATTTATATTTTATATATATTTTAAAATACATATATACTGCATTGGAAACTTAACTAATATTCATTTCCAAGGCTGTTATTACAAGACTAAGACCTTTTTTTCAGAATGGACCATAGATAACACGTGAATATCCAACTCTTAAAAGATTATCTATGTTCAATTGTCTAATTGTACTTACTTCCTGTTTATTTAACTTTGTTTCCTTCTGTGAGACATATGTGTTTGTTCCTTCAAACTAACCATTTTCCAACCAGGTATTTGTGAGAGAGGTGAGGCTATCTGACAATTGGTCTTTTTTGGTTTAATTTTCTGTCACAGAAAATACACTTACATTAAATCACTGAATAATTTTCACTGATCATTTTATCACAGTGCACAAAATTAGTGCTAAAATATATCTTAACTTATCACTGTAGAATGCACAGACAAAAGCATAGAATGTAATTTTCTTCAGAAAGGAACCCAATAAGCCACTTGAGGCAAATGTAGGACCTTGCCATCCCTGGATCATCTGTGCTCACTGAGATTCTGTCTCACTTCTGTGGAAGAGGGTTTAATATCAGGACAGGGACTGCTATAAAAGCTGTTTCTGTCTGTGATACCTTAGTAAATCAGAGACTGCCACTGATTAGCACTAGCTCAGGAAAATAATTCAGATATTAGGAACCAATCAGCTGTCAGTGTGGGTGCTTTGGCCATCTACTGTAACTGAATTCCCAAATACAGCCCCTTGTGAATCTAAAGTCTGAATCTAAGTCACTTTCCCTAATTTGTGGCTGAGGTGGGGCTGAATGGGCCTCTGGAGATGTAGACAAACTAGAAGCTAATTAGCCAGGCACTGTCTTGATTATCAAACCACTGAAAACCCCCAGAGAGAAGGGGAAAAAATGCCACTTTTCCATGACACTGCAGCATAAAGAATTATAAATAGATATTGCAAAGTAGTAGGATGGTGTAAACTCTTTCACTCTAAAGTACAAAACCTATTGCAGACATGGTTCAGTACAGATTACTCTGAGAACAACTGTAGTATTTCAGATAATGTTTCCATTGGAAATCCCAGGAATTCAAACAATGGTGGGCCCCTTTAATGCAGATGAAATCAATGCATGGATATAGTAAGCAAAGGTGGAGGGAGAGTGAATAAGATGCATCACCAAGACCATATGGAGTGCAGATCTCAACTTTTCAGAAAAGCAAGAACATCAATTTGGGAATAATAGTATTTGGCCATATAGATTGTTGAAAATTACCAAAATTATTTCCAATAATTTCGGTGAATCTTAAATCTACAGGAGTGGTGTGTATTGTAAGAGTAATGAGTAGAACAGAGAAAAAGTTTCAATTCTTCCCACCCACAACTAACATAGCAGTAGAAAAAGTTCAGTGTTGATAGGAGAGGCATCTTGTGTATAATGTTAGTCATTAATGTTGTGATTGCTGTTCTTCTCTTTAGGTTGCTCAGACTTTGAAGAGTCCTTACATTGGGATTTGAAAATCTGTATGAAAATTAATTTCCCTCTGTGCTTAGATAGCCCTTCTAACTGTATAAATTCCTCTCTGGGTGGAAGATGGAGGGGAAAACAACAGGAATCTTTTATTCTTTGTTTTCTTGTTTCCAAAATAAAAGTCATCTGAGTTTCACCCCTAAACAGGTGAATATTGAAAGAGGTCATCAGAATGTATCATAATATGTAATCTCTGTTATGCATGTATGAAAATAAAAGCAGAGATAAATCATAATACATTATTTCCAAGCAAGTGTTACACCATTTCTACATTGAAAAAAATATATATTTTAAATATACAAACATGTGACTTTTATATACATAGATGTACTTATAAATATATTTATTTAAAAATGTAATAGTTTGAGTTGCCACATAGTGCTAAAATATTAAAAATTCATTAAAAGAAAAGATAATCCAAAAATAGAGGTAAAGACAAATGATCAAGTAAAAGGTTACAATAAGAGTTGAGAAATGATATGGGTAAAGTAATGGAATATAGTTACAAAATAAAGGCCAGATGTCTACATAACACTGAAAGACCTTATGAAGTTGCTGTCAACTTGCCAAAGTCTCTAAGAGCAGAGTGGTAAAGTTGAAACTAGAAGCCAGATCTCTTCCCCTAATGCACTTAATTGATGTGGTAGATCTCATTAACTCTTTTGGGTGGGGCAGGTACCAGGGATTGAACTCAGGGGCACTCGCCCACTGAGCCACATCACCAGTCCTATTTTGTATTTTATTTAGAGACAGGGTCTCATCGAGTTGCTTAGTGCCTTGGTTTTGCTAAGGCTGGCTTTGAACTCTGGATCCTCCTGCCTCAGCTTCCCCAGTCGCTGGGATTACAGGCATGTGCCACTGCACCCCAATCACTGACTCTTATTGTGGAATTGGCTTTCAGAACATTAACGTGAAAGTGTGGAAGTCAAGCAATTTGACTTCTAGCTTGGAAGAAAAGTTAGCATTTAAATAGAAAATTGACAAATATAAAGGCTTTAATAAGAAGGAGAATCCCAGAGCTTTACGTTTTGTTGTATTTGTTTATTCTGACAAACATAGTACTATGCCATATTTTAGAATCATTAGAATTTGTATGCTTCTTTTACTTTATTTGAGAAGGAAAGGAAGTATTTGTTGTAAAAAAAAAAGATTTAATGTATCTGTAAGGGTAATGAAATACAGAGAGAAAACAAGAATAGGTCCATAAAATAATGCCAGATATAAGAAGAAGAAATAAGAATAGGGATAAGATGAAGCCAAAAATAAGACTGAGATCCTTTTATGAATGTGTGGGGTGTGTGTGTGTGTGTGTGTGTGTGTGTGTGTGTATTCATTTAAGGATGAATCTAAACCTTAGTTTTACTCTATTTAACTGAAATATAAAGAAGTAAACATAGATGGGAACCTATTTCACAGTGTCCTAATTATAAAAATAAAACAAGATAGGTACAATTATTCTTATATTAATACCATACAGGAATTTCTCCCAGGAGTCTCTATAATGATACGATGAAATGCGTAACTTCCTTGATAACATCTCAAGTGTCAGTGCAATGATAAACTTCAGAAAATATATTTTTACATGGAACTTCAGTATAAACTAAAGCTTACTCCAAAGTATCATTAAGTGAAACCAGTTCAGAAGATACGGGCTTTTGAACTTCTTGACTGCAACTCACAATAAGAATTAGCTTTCACATTGTGTATGTATGTGTACATATCCCATAATATACATATGATAGTACAGACTAGGAGGAGTTTTATGAGATGAAACTTAGCTAGCTACATTTTGTGCATTCTGAAATTTTCAATCCTGTTGAAAATATTCATTTTAATCCACTAAACTGATTTCTCCAACTGCTAATTGGTCTTTCTGTCAGAGAGAAAACAGTAGCAATGAAGGTTAAAATCTCTGGAGCTTCCAGGATTCTATAGAGACATGAGGGGAAGAGGCAGCAGTGCTTGTGAGCATCATCTGTGCAGAGATGATGGGGAACCTGAAGAAGTAGAAATGAGATGGCTAAAGATCTTGACAGACTATATTAAGACTGACAGCCAGACAGATTTAATTTGTTGCCATGATTTAACCAATTTTAAGCATTACAAAGCCTCATATTACCTCTAGGAATTCAAATGACAATTCGCTTACAGTATTTATATCAAAGTATTCTTAGATTTTATGAGAATGAGAGAAGAGATGAACAAAGAGGCAGAGTGGGGAAAACAGACTGCACAGAATCACAGAAAGAGAGCATGAGAGAGAATATTAACATGAAAGACATTGATATTGATTTGAAAACTCCCAAATATGGCAGTCTTCCCATTTTGAATCTCTGAAATTACCAGAGGAAAAATATTTAGCATCATTCAAAACCACTGTATTCAATAAAACAATGAATTATGCAGGTCAAATTAATTGCCTGTTAAGTGGAAGCTATTCAAACTCACCAAAGTTACATATGATGCACGTCAACACAAGTACAGATACTAAGGGCAAAGCTGTACCAGGACACGACATGAACGCACATTATTCTGTACTGTGCAGTGCATTTGAAAGTAATTTTCACTTCACTGATTCACTAAGTGTTTACTATTATTAGGATGATGCAAGCAGAAATAACTTAAAATTATTAAATATTAAAATTTTAGCCTCATAAAATTGAAACAATTCATATGTTTATAGAATGAAAAGGGAACATTTCCTTCCACAGGATTGACACCTGCTAAGAATTTGTTTTGTATTATTGCAGACCTTTTACTAAGTATCTACACACACACACACACACACACACACACACACCCCACATATGCACATTGATACATTATATAACATGTCATATAGCATATATTATAATATATAGCACATATATTACATAGCATACAACTAGTCCTTTCACTTAACAATATGTCCTGGACATGCTTCATTTCCAGTTATACATATCTCATTCTAACTATAGACACATCACAGTGTAACCCTTCTGTAATTATTTTATGATTGAAAATAGAACGTCTACATGCATGAGTTTATACAAATGTATAAATGGTTATTTATTATATGTTGATTCTAAAAAGTCAAACTCCTGGCAAAGCATAAAATTTAAACTTTTTAAATGAAAAATTAGCCCTTAAATGTTTCTAACAGCACATCATATTGCCCAGGTTTTCCCACACCATCACTGACACTGGGTCATACTAATCTTTTAGAAAGATCCTCAGGGTAAATAAAAATGTATCATTTTATTTGATCACTTATTCACATAAACATATGCCATGTTTATTAGCCATCTGAAATTCTTCTATGAACTATATTTGCTTAGCCTTCGTCCACGTTTGTAGTACTTTCGTGATTTGCAGGAACCCTTCAAATATTAATAATATATTAAAAATACATATTTATATATTTATTCAGCATCATATATATACACATATATATATATATATTACATATATTGTATGTCAGTGTACAAATGTCAAATTTGCAATCTTTTTTTATGGCTTCTGAAGTGTATATTTTGATGATGGCAAATTTTTAAAAACAGATTGAAGATAGCACATAGAGACTCAACAGATTCTCAATGAGCTGTCCATGGTCACACACATATACACTGGTGATTCAAAGGTCTGACTTCAGTAGGCTAAAGTTCCTCTGGATACAGCTCAAAAAATTTACAGTAAACAAAGAGGTCATATGATATTTTTGGCAAACTTTCCTTGCTGTTCTTGAATATATTATACGTATATAAACACATATACATACCACACACAGATACATATACACTCTTTAAAATTTCTCCTTTTACCCTTCTACATAAAAGATTACTTTCTACAGACCATTTTAGCTTCAAATGAAGTGAAATTGAGCCTAAAATCAACTTTAATTAAAATCAGCTCAGAAAACTTGATACTATGTACTATGAGGAGATTTACAGAGTTTTAACTAGTATATAAAACCTCCAGTCCCATTGGAAGAGAGCCCTCAAAATTCCTCACTTCACAATTAGCTTTATCCTAAAGGGAATAAGTTAATAATATATGTTAGTTATATCAGTACAGTTAGATTTTTTCATCAGTAAATGATATGTAACAGGGCTTGAATTTCAGGACCAGCAAGCCAATTATTTCCACCACATTTTATCTACCCTTATCCATCTACATTTTCCTTCAAAAAATAAACAATGCTAAACCACCATGTACATTTCATTTTAGCTACTACTATGACATGAAAGATTTAACTACAAATTGTGTACTAAATAAAGCCCCATTTAACAATGTTAATTTTTCATTAAAACAATCTACTGAATTACAATTACCAGGTACAACCATTCATAGCAGATACTAAATGTTTTACACCCTTTCCTTTGCAAAGGAGTTAAATTAAATGCTTGTCATAAATGTGAAGCACCAAATAGCCCCTCATAATATTTCCATAATTTAAAATCAGTTCAAAAATTCAGACAGATGGGTTCATAAATATAAGTCTATCAGAGACTAGTGTGAAAACAAACAACCACATGTAAATTTTTAAAATGAAAAATTAATGGAATCAAGGAATTTTTCCCACATTTCTTATCATCACTCACAAGAGTTCCTAATAGAATTAAACCAACTTTCAACTGAAAGTTACTCATTTTTGTTCCTTTCAGATTACTGCATAAATCTTTGAATGGAGGACTGAGCAATAATTTTTACATAATCTTATTTGAACTAGAAATCACCTATTTTTAATAAAATTCTGATTGAACAACCTTTTAAGACTGCAGCAATAATAAATTTTATGCAACTACTTTATCTCATACATCACTTCAATAGCTCCAAAGAAAACACATAGGAGCCATCAGTGTAAGTATTGTACAAATATTGCTATTAGTATAGTACAAATAATATTTATTTGACTCTGGTTGTTGTAATCTATATAACAATAAACTTTGCTCCTGCCAAGAGCCCTTTATCAATGTTTCAAGCATACAAACTGAACATTCAAATATTCAGTTAGCATTCAGGAGGTCGACAATAGCATTATTACTGATTCCAGGTGAAGATGTGGATATGAGTGCATAGGAATGCTTCAAAAAAGGTCCAGAGTCTGAGGGACTAGGGATAGCCTGAATCACCAGGCTTGTAATGAGAAATTGATATCAAATTTTACTGAATGTTTCTCCATTGATTAATTCAGTATTTATTGTGTGTCTGCTGTATGCAAGGCCCTCATATTAGCCTCTGAAAATCCAGATAAATAAGTTAAAATATATGTCATCAAAAGAGTTCAAAGTCAGACTAGGGATATAGCTCAGTTGGTAGAGTGCTTGCCTCACACGCACAAGGCCCTGGGTTCAATACCCAGCACCATACACACACACACACAAAAAGAGTTCAAAGTCTATCAGAATAAAACTGAGAAGTAAAGCAAAAATAGACATTGCCACAGTACTCTGCTACAACCAAGGAATGGATGAGGAGGCTGACAGTGTCTACACAGAGCTAGAAGGAGATGCCTCCCAGAGAATTTACCAAACTTAATGGACTAGAAAACTGTCTAACTCAGAGCTTGAGCCCTGGTAGGTGCTCAGTAAGCATTGTTTTTAATTTTTGTTTTTTTATTGGTTCTTTTTAGTTATATATGACAGAATTAATTTTGACATAATTATAAAATCATGGAATATAATTTGTTCTGATTCAGTTTCCAGTACTTCCCTTTTCCCTCCTCTCCTCCCCATCCCTGTTCCTTTCCCTCTGCTCTACTGATCTTTCTGCTATTTATGTATAGTAATTCATTTTAAATTAGACTTCTAGAACTAATAAATGAATTCAGCAAAGTAGCAGGATGCAAAATCAATATCCATAAATCAATTGCGTTCCTATATTCCAATGATGAATCTGCTGAAAAAGAAATTAGGAAAACTATCCCATTCACAATAGCCTCAAAAAAATTCAGTCTAAAAAAAGATGTGATGGATTTCTAGAATAAAAACCATAGAACACGAAAGAAAGAAATCAAAGAAGACCTTAGAATCTGGAAAGATCCCCCATATTTTTGGATGGGCAGAATTAAAATTGTCAAAATGGCCATACTACCAAAAGTACTCTATAGATTTAATGCAATTCACATCAAAATTCCAATGACATTCTTCAAAGGAATAGAAAAGCAGTCATGTAATTCACTTGGAAAAATAAGAGACCAAGAATATCCAAAGCAATTCTTAGTGAGAAAAGCGAAGCAGAAGGCATCACAGTAACAGTCCTCAAATTATACTACAGAGCTATCATAACAAAAACAGCACGGTACTGGCACCAAAACAGGCCAGAATACTAATGGAATGAAATAGAAGACACAGAGACAAACCCAAATAAATACAGCTATCTCATCTTATACTAGAAAAAGGTGCCAAAAACATACATTGGAGAAAAGACAGCCTTTTTAACAAATGGTGCTAGGAAAACTGGAAATCCGTATGTAGTGAGAGACCCTGTCTCTCACTCTGCACAAAACTCAACTCAAAGTGGATCAAAGACTTAGGAATTACAACATAAGCCCTGTACCTGCTAGAAGAAAATGCAGGCCCAACACTCCAACCTATTAGCTCAGTTACTGACTTCCTTAACAAGACTCCTAAAGCACAAGAAGTAAAATTAAAAATCAATAAATGGGATGCCACTTAAAAAAAAAAAAGCTTCTTCCCAGCAAAGGAAACAATCAAGAGCATAAAAAGAGAGCCTACAGAATGGAAGTAAGCATTTTTTGATAGGTAGATAGATGAACGTTTAATTCTCCCCTAGAGAAAGGGAAATTGGTAAGGATTTTGAAAGGCATGATTAGATTATTTAGACAAATAGTGCTAAAGGCATGAACTCTTGTTTTATTCAGGACTCTTCAAAAAGTACTTGTCCATGGAGAATGTAAGAAGGAATGTGCAGGAGATGAATCCTGTGTTTGTGGTGTAGGCCATGGAGATGGTATTCTGCACACAGTTCTTCCCATACATACCAAGTTTCCGATAAATTTTGTAGAATAAATTGATTTTTCTCACAACAGATAACTTAATACAGCAGCAAGATATTGATATGTAATTCACAGTCCTAGTCACAATTGCAGGTACCGCAAGATATTGACATTAGTATATAATGCACTTGTTCATCAACACAGCAAACACTTATTTACTGTTTATTTTTAAGGCAACATGCAGGTGTAATGGTATTATGATAATGTGACAATGATATGTACATCAACAACATAGTAGTGCATGTCTTTAGTCCTCTGTTTTTCAAAGCCTATTTGCAACTCTCTTGTTTTTTCCTTTAGCATTCACAGGGTGCTTAGGAATATAATGCTCACGTTAAAAATCCACCCCCAAAATTAAAGTATAACACCTTTTGGTTAGATATCAAAATCACTGTCACAGATAGGAAAGAAAGAAATTGAAAAATGGCAAATGCATGTTTTTACCATATTATGGGAGTTGTTTCCCCAATTCTCATGAATTTGTCAGGCTGGGACACTTGAAAATACCAAGAGAAGGGATCTAAAAATATCATCCACTTTTGTGCCCTCGTGAAAATAAAAAAGTTCTCTACTTTTAATATATCATCTTTAATGATTACTGTCTCTAAGCATTATTTTTTTCCTGTCCATCTATAAGTTCCAGATCATCTAATTTTGTTCACAGTCTTTCAAATATATAGGAGCAGTTTCTTTCCTTCTTTGTCTTTTTTGTTGTTGTTGTTGTTGTTTTTGTACAAGGGATTGAACCCAGGACTGCCTAACCAGTGAACCACATCCCCAGTCTTTTTTTTTTTTTTTTTTTTTAATTTTGATACAGGGTCTTGCTAAGTTGTTTAGGGCCTTGTTAACTTGCTGAGGCTGGCCTTGAACTTGTGATCCTCCTCAACCTCCCAAAGAGAAAGCTACTAGAAGCAGTTTCTAAAACAGTGGGTACATCAGAAAGCCAATTTAGCAGGTGGTGAGACAGGATGGGATGGGCTGGGATAGATAAGGCATGGCAAGGCGAGGCTGGAATTGAGTAGAAAATATCAGAATGCATCTATAATACGGGTATATATGATGTTGGTATTATACAAAGAAACTTTTGTTTCAAAAATATGTATGTGAAAATAATCATAATTCATAATTGTTTCATTACTATATAGGTCGCAGTTCACAATTGGAGAAACTCTAGTCTAGGAAAACAAGTTCAAGTTCTTAATTCAGACTGGGTCAGTTTCCAAGCTATGTTATTCCTGGCTTTGTGTACTTCAGTAAACTAATCTCTCAGAACCCTCAGATTGCTGATGTGAAATAAGGATGGTATTCTCTACCTTTATAAAACTGTCGTAAATTATCAATTTTAAATTAATTAGTGTATGAAATACCTATTGGAGTTCCTAACACTTAAGTGTGTATAAAAATTAATATTACTTTACATTGTAGTCCCTCAGGAAATGTTAGTGGAATATAACAAATGAATTATTTTAGCATTTCAATTAAATATTGGGAAAAAGAATACAGAAGAATCCAGTCCATTGAGAACAGTTTCAATTCTATGCCAGCTATCTGATTTAATTGGAAGTGTATCTAAATTGCAAAGGAATTCCATGATTCGGGTCAAAGAAATTATGAATTTCTGCCTCTCCAAATTTAAACTTTATGCTATGTGTTCATTCTTGAATGACTTGCAACAACATGAGGAAGTTGTATCAAAAACATTTTATGAAATTTATATTCCTTTTTGTTTTTATTGCAAACATTACAGGCAGGGTAAAGACAAGTTTAAAACACACACGTGCACGTATGTTTGCACGCGCGCGCGCACACACAATCTCACACAGAGCCAGACTTTTGCAGGCCATCTGGAATTGAGGACATTAAATAAGTCCAGCATCCATTTGGAAGTAACTTTACTAGAAAACTGGTTGGATGGGTAACACTTCTATAATTGATGCCAAAGAAAAAAAACAAATTCTCAAGATATAAAACTGAATGACAGAAAGTGGTGGTGGGAAAGACAAGACAAAGGAAAGAGCAAGAAAAAAAGACAGATTAATTTTTTATTCATTTTTTTTTTCATTCAAGAAATACAAAGTATTTATTAAATCCCTATTTCGTGGTAGGCATTATTGTTCTTGCACTAGGGCTATGGCAGTTCCAAAATAAAGTCTCTGCCTCCATGAAGTCTGTGTCCTAATGAGGGGAGACACACTATAAGCAACTCATCAAACACCTTGTCGGTTCCTAACAGGGCTTTGGAGGAAGCAGGATGCAGAGTAAAGTAATGTGGAGGGGGGCATAAATGCTGTTTATACTGGGTAGTCCAGGACAGCCTTTCTGAGAAAGTGACAGTTGAGCACAAATCTGAAGATGGAAGATAAAGAGCCACACAGGGATCTGGAGCTGAACTGCCTGAGAGTGAGAGCTCTGAGTGCTAAAGCAGCACCTGGGCGCACTCAGCATTCCCAAGTCCAGTCCAAAGGACAGGGTGACAGACAGGAATTGCAGTGAGGGGCGCCACAGTTTCTTGTGAGCCATGAAAAGCATCTCGCTTTTACTCTGAGGAAGAGAAGAGACTACTAGAAGGTCCTGAGCAGAGGAAACACCAAGATATGACTTCTAAAATCTCAAGCAGCCTGCTGGCTTTGGAATATACCAGGGCTCCAATTTCTCCACATTCTCCCCATGTGTGTCTTTTTTTAAAAATAGCTATTCTAACAGTTGTAAAGTACTATCTCATTGTGATTTTGATTAGCGTTTTCCTGGTGATTGGTGACGGTGGACACTTTTTCATATACTTTTCGTTCACTTGCATGTCTTCTTTAGAGAAATGTCTATGCTAGTCTTTAGCCCACTTTTTAATTGGGTTATTCATTTTATTACTATTGAGGTGTAAGCATGCCTTATATATTCTAGTAATAAATCCCTTATCAGATATATAGCATGCAAATATTGTCTTCCATTCTGTAAGCTGCCTTCTTACTCTGTTGATAGTTTCCTTTGCTGAGGAGAAGTTTTTCAGTTTGTTGTACGCTGTTGGTAGAAACACAAAGTGGAGCAACTGCTATGGAAAGGAATCTAGAATTTCCTCAAAACATTGAAAATAAAAACACCATATGGTCCAGCAATCCCACTTCTGGGTATTTATCCAAAAGAATTGAGAATCTAAGTGTCCATCAACAGTGAATGGATTACAAAAAAAAAAAAAAAGGTACCTACATGCAATGGAGTATTATTCAGCCTTTAAAAATGAGAAAATCCTACCACATGCAACAACATGGATGAAACACAAAAACAGTATGCTGAGTAAAATATCTCAGTCACAGAAAGACAAATCTCTACGATTCCACTTAAATGAAGTCTCTAAACAGTCAAATAGAAAGAATGAACAAAAGGTGGTTTAGGGTCTAAGAAGGGGGAGGGAGTATAGGGGATTGATAATCAAATTCAGTTATGCAAGAAGAATAATTTCTAGAGATTTTCTGTACAACCTTGAACCCAGAATAATAATACTATATTGGACACTTAAAAATATCTGTTATAAGGGTAGGCTTCGTGTTAAGTGTTTGTACCAAAATAAAACAAAATATTGAAAGAAAGGAAAAGAAAAGAAGGAAGGAAATGTAGCCAGTCTTGGTTGGATCAGAGGGGGGAATTTAAAGAAAAATAAAGAGATCAACTAAATTTATTACACATTGGAGACCAGGATCAGCAGAATAATAGAAAGGAGCAGACAGGACTTGAGGATAGATTCATTGTGGGATGATAGAGGTAAGAGGAGTCGAAGAAGGTTTCTTGACTTGATATAGATAAAAGGTGAGATTCTAAAACAGATAAATGAGTAAATAAGTTGGTAAGTAAATAAATAAAATAAGCAAGCAAGGAGACATAATGTACAAATGTTTGCATTTAGAGAACTCAGAATAGATCTTCTTCTGCTAATGATTAACACTTGGCTGCCATTTGAGGAGTGGGTAGCTAGGGAAGGTGCTTTACGAATAAGAGGAGGATACAGGTATGAATAAGCAGCTAGATTTCTTTAAGGGCTCATTTTACATGAATTCTGGATTAGGAAAAACAGAACCTTCAATTTGAAATAATCATTCAGTCATTAGAGGCAAAGCATATTAGGATGTTGTTGTACTGCCAACAATTGGTTGTTACTCTCCAGCCAGTTAATACCAGCCAGGCAATGAAGGTAATTTATCCAAGGATCAAAGAGTTGAGCTCCTACCGAGAAGCAAGTGCATGCTTTGCCAATATTTCATCATTCGGAGGTACTTTCCTTCTTTTCCTAATATGAAAGCTATAAAAGGGGAGAAAAACAGCCGCTGAAAGTGCTATTGTTAAGACCAAAAACTAATTAGTCATTGCTTCTCAAAGTGTTATGTGAAATGTCTCCAGAAATAATGGTCTGCTTTCTCAGATTTTATAGGTTTGCTGAGTCTAGTGTTCTCTGGAATTTCCTGTTTCCCTTGCTAGGGAAGACTGAGTAAACTTTACAAGTCATCTTGAATAACACAAACCTTTCAATAAAGGCAATCATTTGTGGATTCATAAAGTATACAACTAGACTTGAAATAAGGATGAGAGTGGTAAATAAAAGTGATTTTGAGATTGTGTATGTGAGTCTGACTAAATTGTTGACAATTATACGCCTGAGGTAGTCATTCTCTTTGAAGATGCTGATCGAAAATTTCACATTTCCTCTCAGCGTATTAATATTTCAGATAAGTTATGGTTTAATATGGATACCCAACATCATTAATATTTGTAAATAATATGAGCCAATTCAATTGCAAACCATATAGATACTCAGGGATAAAAGCTGCTACTTAATATTAGGTGCCCTTGTCATTGTACTTTACTACATTAAGTATTTCTTACTAAGATTAAAAAATGTATTAGTTTTTGTGGAAATACTGCCAATTTATAGAAACTCACTTGGCAAATTGGTTATTAAAGGGAGAAAAAAATGAAAAATTACTTTTATACAATATTCGCCTTCAGCAGTTCCCATGAACAAAAGATAATAAATATAATCCACTGAGATTTTTCTTTTAAAGCTCTTGACATATGTTGTATATCTATCGATTCCCTGGAATTACTCCACCTTATTTTGTTGTAGTATGTGCCTTATAATTATGCCTGATTTATTCCGAAGACACACTGAACCAAAAATCAGATGCAAATAATGAGTCTGCTTTTCTGCAGTTGTGTATCCACATACTGTTGTGCTAATATATGGATGGAGTCGATTCCCTATTGAGTGTCAGCAACTACTCAGTCATGTCCAAATGAAAACAAATCTTTCTTCTGTTGTATCCTCCCAATGTTGAGAATATATGCTGGCTTGATAGAAGTTAACTTGGGCTTGAATTTATCACGAGGGATATAATAATTGAAATATATGACAGATCTCTTAAAAGACATGATGATCTCATCTACCTGCACAGATTCCCAAAGTTGGTGTTAAATGGACTCAAAATTAATTTGAAAAAGAGCCTAAACCTTGGTGGAGCTAACAGGGAGAAATTTCCTCTCAATATATTCTAAAAATGTAATGTACAATGAGTTTTTCAATGTTAACTCCCCAGAAACACAACCCACATTGGCACTCTCTGCTTCCTGCCAAAGCACTGATAATTTAGTGTTAACTGGAGAAGGAAGATCCTCCTCTGGAGCAAAGTGTAAAACTCTGTTAAATGCTAAAATATGCCAGTGACTTCATACACTCTAATATTTTGAAAGACCAAAATTCAAATTAGTTGACAAGCCTCATCATAGGAAAATCAGAAAGTAGCTCTTTCCCTAACACGTGTCACCTGCCTACTCAGTTATGAATGGGGGAACATGTCATGCCACCCTTGGTGCTGCATTTTTCTATTTCATGGTAACATGAGTACTTGCTGGTTAATCTTAGCTCTGATCTGACTTTCAAAATAGAGTCACTATAATACATCTCAGATGCAAACTAGCATTTTCCAACTATTTTCATATTTGTTGAACAAAATTATCTGCAACAAAATTGCTAGTAATAATTTTGCATTTTTTCGAAAACTTGTAACTTAACTTACTTGGACGTAAACATGTAAGCTATCTACAAATTTCTGTCCAATTGATTTTGGTAGAAGCCAAGGTTCAACATTATGAAAGCTATTTCATGATGAGAAAAGAAGTGGTCTACTATACCTGGAGATTGAATTCAAAAATCAAGTATTTCCATAAACGTCTCGTAGGTAAACCACAAATATCTTTGCTAAAAATACATGTTCTAACAGGGTAAATTAAATAAATAATAATAGAACAGTCTAAACAAGATAATCATGAAATATAATTATATTGCTATTGTTTCATTTAAATATTAAATGCTAATGGAGGGGGAGATATCTCATGAGATTTTTTGATGATCATATTATAAAAGTCACATAGTAATGTCGTATTCATAAAGGCAAAATTTCTTAGCTTATAAAAAATGCTGTCATTATAAAGAAGTAGGAAAAAAAAAGAATTCTGAAAAGTGAAAACTTCATGCAAACACTAGGCACCAGTGAACATAAAACATAAAACCTCTAGAATTTATGTCAAACTTTGATTTTGATCTCCAAGTATTTAGATAAGAAAATAATATTATTATTACTCCTGCTAATATAAGATCTCATTACAATAATTAAATCCAAAATTGAAGAAGGCTATATCTCCCTAAACTATTTTAAAACAATTTTACATAAGAAACTTAATTATTATGTTGAAGGAATGTAGGGGAAGAAAAACCTACTATGTTCCAATAAAATACACAAGAAATTATATTATGTGATATATATAAGAATTTTACTTAACTTCATACTAATCCGATGAATAAAATATAATTATTCTCATTATATAAATGAGGAGAATGAAGCCTGAATAATTTCAGTAACTTACCCAATGTCCACATTCAATAAGAGGATAGATTTGTATTCGAACTCAAATCCATCTGTCTTCAGATTCTTTTCAACAAAGCATGGTATAGAGAATACTTTCAAAATAAATCAGTTGAGTGTGAATCAATTAAAGGTGAACATGTAAAAACTGTCTGACTTGTAGAACAAAGGAAGCTCTTTATTATTAGGTCAAAAATCAAAAATAAATAACATGGACCTGGTATGGTGACACATGTCTGTAATTCCAGCAACTGGGGAGGCTGAGGCAGGAGGATCACAAGTTCATGGTCAGCCTCAGCAATTTAGTGAGATCTTGTCTCACTAAACTGGGGATGTATCTCAGTGCCCCTGGATTCAATTCCCAGAATGAAAAATAATTAGAAGAATAACAATAACAATAAAAACATGGAGTATCACAACTCCAAATCAAGGAAACATGAGCTCATATTGAGAAAGAATGAATTCAAAATTATGCACAATATTTATAGGCTATACATATCAAAAGGACCTTTACAATTAAGAAACTGAGCTTTCTTATTATATTCAATGTTATATTTGTAAGAGGAGTGCTCTGGTCTCCAAATATAGCACCCAACAATTCCTTCCCTCCATGTAAATGAACACAATTCCTCCCAACAAAATTTGGAGACCATTCTCCTTCCCTCTGAATTTGGGCTGACCATGTGACTTGTTTTGCACCACACCATGTCGTGTAAGTTGTACTGTTCACTCCAAGTCAAACTTTTAAACAGATCTAGCCTTCTGCTTTCACTACCTCAAGAGTTATCCTCCTTGTATGAAGCTTGTGATTATGAATGACAGAAGGCCATGTGGAGAATGGCCCTGAGGAACTAAAAGCCACCTTGGACTTGCAATCTTCATTCTCAGCTAAGAGCAGACACAAACCATTCTGCCAAGTGCTCTCCAAAATGCAAAACCATGAGCAAATAAGTTAAGTCACTCCACACGCACTCTTAGGAAATGAAAGTGGTAAATTAGCTCTTTTCATTTAAGGCATTGCTAGCACCCTCTAACATTTTCTGAATGTATAAATGAATACTTCTATGGTACAAAGCACCACCAATACACACGAAAAGTGAAAAAATCAAGAATCATTTTTTGAAATATTTTTTCTGTGAAAGCAGTTAAGTTTTAAACATCCATCAAAATAATCAATGTAGTTTTTGAAATTAAAGCAAAAAAAAAAAAAAACTGTTCTGAATAAACGACACTGTTCCAGGTAATTGGATTGTAAAAACAAAAACAAGTATTAATAAAATCTGCTAGTTTAAACCTGTTATATGTTTAGTAAAGTGCATCTCAATTACCCAATAGCAGTCTGCTATGAAGTGACTTTTGATAAAAAACTGATGTATTTGTAGGTATTAGCTCCATAGAACTCTTTTTGCGTAACACTTTGGGGGCATATGCAGGACTATGAGATTTTTTAAAGTTTTAAGACTTAGGTGTAGAGAAGCAGCAAAATTATTAACATAAGATAGGAAATGAGTCTAAACGGGGGGAAAAAATAACATTCAGTCCAACCAATTCTAAGATCAGGGATGTGTGTGTGTGTGTGTGTGTGTGTGTGTGTGTGTGCACGCGCGCAAGCTAATGACAGGTTTGGCTGTGGCCTGCTGCTACTTTTTTCTCTCTTCAAGCCCAAACCCCACAGTGATTCCTTCCTTTCCCATGACCTATTGCCAGACTTCTGCTTTCTTTCCCCACAGGCCTGCCTTCCTCGTCCTTTGAAGATTCTGTTTTATAAAACCCGTGCCTCCTGCTCGCCTATCAGAGTGCTCTTCTGAGACCACCGCTAGCAGCCCACTGAAGGAAAGTGAGCCGTGGAGTAGATTCAGATTTTCCTCCTGTGTATATGTTTATACTCTATTTATAATTTGCCTCTGCATTCTCTACCCAGCCTGCCTCGCCTGGCAATATAACATCTCTTGTTGCTATTGCTTGGCTGATTATGAGTTGCCAATGATTCTCCTTTCAAGTCCTTTCTGCCTAATGATTACTGCTCTGTGTTTTCTTTACTAAAATGGTACAGGTATGGGGAAAAAAGCAACAAGACAGTGGGAAATTGAGAAGAATGGGAGGAGTTGATAGCATTTTTCCTCACCATTTTATTGTCCACTAGAAGATCAATGCTAGAAAAGAAAGTCTTTAGTGTACTTGGAGAAAGAGTAAACTAGAACTAAGGCATTAACTTCCAGATGTAACATGTGGCCTGTTTCTATCATCTGAGAAAATAAGTGGTATAAAAAATGATAAGATTCACCTTTAGATATAGTGAGAAAATGCAAGGATCTGCAGTAGCTCCTAAAAATAGACTCCAACAGAGAATGACATAATGTCAAAAACAGAGAAATAGGATCAAGGGATTAAAGATACACTCAGATCAAGAGCCACCACCACCAATCCTTGTTGGGGTTGGTCCAGGGCTCAACCACCATGAACAATAACAAGCAGCCTTTCAAGATTTAGTGCTGTCCTTACAGGAGACTGTTTTCACTCTAGGTCCTCATTAATCTTGTGCATTCACCCTGAGTTGAATCACGTGGCCAGCTAAGGTTAAGAGTCTGTTCTTGGGGAGCTAAATGCTTACTTGTGAGGTAAACTCACTCATCCGTGACACTGAGCTACCAAGAGGGCAGTGAAAGAAATAATTTAGGAAATTATGTCCTGGAAGTTTCCCTTTATGAACATGGGAATCTGTCTCCCAGCTTCAAAGTTACCACATTTGGGAAACAGTTCTCTATCTTTCCAGACATAAAAAGAATTGCATATCTTCCTTCCTTCCTTCCTTCCTTCCTTCCTTCCTTCCTTCCTTTCTTTCTTCCTCCCTCCCTCCCTCCCTCCCTCTTTTGTTTTTTAGAGACAATATATTTGCACATTTTTTTAAAAGTAAGTTTTGAGATGAAAGATATTTAGGAAATTGTTTTGAAATTTACCTGTTTGTTAAGTAACTACTTTTAAATGAAATCATTTTGTAAAATTATTCTAAATATGAAATTTCTTGAAGACATTACAGAATCAGTTAGCTAAAGACAATATTTGCATAGTTGCTGAACAGTGTAATTCTCATTAAGGATGGGAAGGGTAAGGGAAGGTCTGAACAGTAAAAGTGCAAGCAAATCAAGGAGCAAGTCCAGAACAGAGGATGTAAGTGTATCCAGGTCTGCATCATAGCTATGTCTTTGCACTAGCTGTTATCTCCGTCTGAAATATCCATGCATATGATCTTCCCCTGGCGGCCTGCTTCTCATGTGGGAATGAGCTCCTATGTCACCTCACTGTGGGGCCACTCTTGACCACACCATGTACAGCCAGCTTCCAGCACACTTCATTGTTTCCCTGTTTTACTTTCTTCTGAGCTGTATCACTACCTGGTATGTTCTTGTCCATTTTATTCACCTTTTACACAAAAGTCCCCCAATTAAAACACAAGCTCTAAAAGAGTAAGAATCTTCTTTTTTTTTCTTTTCACCTGAGTCCCCATGATCACCCCAGGATCCACATGACTGTCTGGAAGAGATTGGTTATAATATCAATTTGTAGAATCAGTGAAAAAAGCAAATAAATAAATCAGTGCTTTCAGCAGAACTTACTTTACCCTGCAGCAAGAATTTTATGAGTTATTGGTATGAACAATCTTTATCAAACAGACACTGAAATGTCACCAATACAAGGCTGTAACAGAAACTATAAAGAGAACAGGTACCCTATTTATTGAACCTACACTTCAAACCCAGTGTGACTTACTAAGTTTTACTGTTACAGATGAGGTGAGCACACTAAACTTTGATATTGTTGGCACCACCAATCACAAAAGGTAACGAGAGAAGTCAGCGATTTCTGCAAAGAAAATAGCAGCAGGAAGTACACCTATTCTTGGGCTTGAAATTCAGACTTCATGTCAACAGTCTAGAAAGATAAATAAATCATCCTGGGTAATCAGATAGTGTGCTTGTCCCAAGTGCAGGAAAACTACATTTAGGAAGAGAATGTTTGTTCCTGCCCAGCCTTCCAAACAACTCCAGCAATTTATCTAATCTCAGTGGTTTATGAGTTTTGTTTATCTCATCTAGGTCCATTCCTCAGTCTCAAACATTTCTGTAGAACAGCAGAGCTTTTTGGTTTTACAAAATGGGACTGTTCTCACAGTGTCTGTGCCCGAGGCTGTAATCTGCAGGTGCTGGCCTCCAAGATTCATGGGCAGCCATCGCTAGAAAGCTGCGCCCTTCCCAAAGTGCAGGAAACAGGCTGTGAGAACTTTTCACAGTCGTGGTGTATGCTTGTAATTTTTAATGAACCTACCCACTGACATATCCTTGCAGCTATTTGCACAAAGAAACCAGAACAGTTTTATAAAAATGGTAATATTTTTAGGAGATTTAGTGAAAGAAAAGATTTATTTAAAAAAAAATAGGTCACATTTCTTGTGGAATGCCTGTTTCCTTTGGTTTCCAACTCTTCAAAGGTCTAAAAGGCTTATTTCAACAAGAGTGTAATTTATCATTCTCCTTTTTAAATAAAAGCTCTGAATAATAACAGGAGCGATAAATAGTGCATAGAATAGAGTCATTTCTCTGCTTTGGAGATTCTGAATTGTGTCTGCAGAGGGACAGTGCCACTATTAGAAAAAAAAAAATTAAAATCTCATCCTCTCACTTGGAGGCAGCGAAGCACAGTCTTTGACACCCTGGGGTCTCATCTAGAGCTTCACCTTCACTGTGACACCTTGAGCAGTTATTGAACTCTTTAAGACTCAATTTCTTCATTTAAAAAATAAGAATAATATTGGGCACCCTGAACAACTGTTGTAAAAAAATGAAAGATATACTTCTTTGTATGTCAATCATTAACCCATTCATTATCATCATAAGGCAATTTTCTCACTGGCCATATACTTATAACAAAGAGGGCAAGGACCAAGTTAATTCCTGTTTTCTTGTCATACAGAAGCAATATTAGGAACTTATCAAATTTTTAAAAAAATCTACCTCCCAATACTCTTTTGAAGTATTGGAGCAAGGGTTCAGTTGCATATCTATTATAGAGAAAAGGAAGAAACTGGCCATTCAGACATGTCCATTGTCCATGTTGTATGAATTGTATAGGTCAGAATACACTATCCTCTAAATAAAGATACTCAGAAAATTTCATTTCACTAACTCTTTGAAGAAAAACTTAAATGCTTGTGTGTCCACAGTTTTTGTTGTTGTTGTTTGTATGCTTTTCTTATTTTTTAAAATGAGTAAGTTTCTATTTTCTAAAAAGAAAAAAACTTAAGTACTAAGATGTATTCAATAGCAAAAGTACTACAACCTATTCTGAATTTTACTTTCCGAGGATGGCACTTCAGGATGCAGTCTCAAAGTCTTCCCACTTCTGCTCTGTACCAAATATAAAGGAACTCCTGCTTTCGACCTATTAGAAGTAACAAGAACTGAGTTTGCCTTTCTGACTGAAACAACTGGAACTGAAACAAACAAAGCAAAGCCAAAACAATGGTTTTCAAAATTCTGAAAATAAAGGCTAGTAAATTCTGAAAATAAAGGCTGAGAAAATAAAGGCTAGTAATCCTGAGAAATGGAGAGCAAAGGAGATAAGGCTCACAATTGTCCAAAGTTGTTGCCATGAGCGCTTCTGGGGTGGCATGGGAGGTGGAGCCCAGGAGGAGCCGATGGACTCTCACACTGGAGAAGAGAGAGCTAGGATGCCAAGGAGAATGAAACAGAGTGTTCTTCACAGACTACCAGAGAGAAGAGGGCAGAGGGCAGACTTTGAAAATCTGCAGGGGGTTTCCATTAACTATTTGGCTGCATAGAAATTAACATGTACAAGTAAGGGAACTAAGGCTGGGAAAGAAACACCTCACAGACATGATGGTAATAGTGATGAGCAGTCACCAGAAGAGCATTTATTCCTACCAGCCTGACTACAAAAGTTTATAAAATTAAGTGCATTCATTAGGGTATCCAGAAGGGTGTTGTCTCAGTATTGGTAAGTAAGTAGTCTAAAGTTAAACACTTCTCTAGTCCTAATAATAACAAATCTTAAAAGAAACACCCAAGAAGACAAACCCTTTCACCAATAACTTAATTGCACCTCAGAAAAAAAGCAGGGATTATAGTAGTACATTAGTATCTAGAAACCAACAAGTTAAAATTCACAATGACTAATTTTCAATTAAAAAAAATTATGTGGCATTCAAAAAATATGACCAAAGTGAGGAGAAAAAGCAGTCAGCCTAAAATGAACTAGCACTGAAACAGATGCTAAAATGAGCAGGCAAGAACATTAAGACAGTCATTAAAAATAAAATCATTTGTTCAGAAGGTAAAAGTGGAAATATCAAAGATACAAAAACAACAGAAATTGGGCTCTAGAAGTGAAAACTACATTGTGTAAGATGAAACATGCATGGGATGGGCTAAAATAACAGAGAAGGCAATGCCAAAGAAAGATTAGTAAACTTGAAAAGAGAAAGAAATTACTCAAAAGATAATACAGAGCGAAACGGTATTAATGAACTGTGGGATAATGGGAGGAGAGAAGAAAAATATTTAAAGGAAATTAATTCCATGATATATATAAATCCACAGGTCCAAGGTTCACTGGGAAGTGAAACTCAAGCACAGAAAATATAAAACTATATCAAAATATATATATCATAATCAAACTGTTCAAAACATATAATAAAGAAAAAATACTTAAATTTGGAGTAAAAATACAAATAAGATACAGAGCTAAGAGTGACAGCCAATATGCCATAAGAAACAATATGGGCAAAAAGATAGAGAATAAACTTATTTAAAGTGTTGGAAAGTTATTTAAAATAAAAACCCACAAAGGTAGCATCATTACAGATTATGTAACTATTACAAAGATAATAAACACAATATGACCAGCCTTTTCAAATTACTTGAACAACCTAAAGGAAATGGACAAGTTCCTTGAAAAACACTATCAATTTCACTGGAGAAAAAAATAAATAACCTGAATATCCCTGTATCTATAATAGACATTGACTATTTGTTTTAAAATCTTCCCACAAAAGAAAACTAGAATGCTTCACTTGATTATTCTATCAAACATTTTAAAAACCAAATATCAGTTCTACATAGCTCTTCTAGAAAAACAAAGAATACATAATATTATCCTATATGGCATTATTCTGATACTATATCCCATCAAGGATGCAACAAGAAAACTACAGAATAATATCTCTCCTAACATGGATATAAAAGGTCTAAATAAAAATTACGCAAATCAAATGCAAAAGTAAGTAAAAAGCTAATACATCATGTCTAAGTGGGGCTTATCCCCAGAATTCTTAAGTGGTTTGAAAATCTGAAAAGCAATCAATGCGATTCTCCATATTAACAAACTAAACAAAAAAGTCAAGAACTTATTGAAGATATAACAATAGTTTTCCACATTTGAAATCCATAAAACA
Source organism: Callospermophilus lateralis (assembly GCF_048772815.1). Classification (NCBI taxonomy): domain Eukaryota; kingdom Metazoa; phylum Chordata; class Mammalia; order Rodentia; family Sciuridae; genus Callospermophilus; species Callospermophilus lateralis. The sequence continues at coordinate 76,235,404 of NC_135305.1, read as the reverse complement.
CTTGAAATCCATAAAACATATGTAGATTCTTTGAGTTACTCTAGAATTAAAACTTTATATGATATTTAAAAGGAATATGTTTGCAAACTTAAAGTGAACTTAGGTGCTAGAAAATAATAACTTTCTTGTATCTTGTTTCCAGACATTTCTCAACACACACACACACACACACACACACACACACACACACACACACGTTTAGAAAGAGAAGATGAGCAAAGCCTGGAATCAGCATTTTTGTGAAAGTAAATTCTCCCTCTTATCGCTATTATGAAAATGAAATAAACCCCTAAAGACAAATATGGTAGAGTGTAGTTCAGTATGAAAACCTGAAGTGCTTTACAAATCCTTCATCCAACTGTTGGGAGCTAGATGCCTCATTTGCTACTAAGCAGAGTTGTAAGGGCACTGCTAACTGGGTGTGGAGCCTGAGAATTTTGGGGAATGCTGAAATAAAAGGAGAACAGTACATAGGCAGTGGTTACTCATTGGCCAATGTGGAAATATTCAATATTTTAAAATATTGTTTAAAAATTGATACAATTAGATATGAACTGCCTGAATATTGACCCATGGACATTGTAGTTTAAACAGAAAACATATACCCTTCAAGCAAATGAGAACTATACCTCAGTCTAGTAGTATCATGTTCTAAGAAAGAACTCTTTTAGAAACTCGGAAGAGCAATGTAGCAAGAGTCAGGAGATTAAGTTTTTGACCAATTAGCAGCTGTGTAAACTCTGTCAAGCTGCTTCAAGCCTCTGAGTATCACTTTTCTTATATGTAAAAGGAGGGGGAAAATAAGGGAACCACAGGGAAGAAGGATGAGGACCAGCAAGGTAAGGAGGAAGAAGCAGATCATAGAAGAAAGATGCAAGGTGATTCTAGGGAAAATACAGAATTAGGACCAAATGTAAGGCATTTCGCATGAAAGTATTCTCTACATTAAGGATGAGGAGAGAAATAAGTTGAGATAAAAGAAACTATCCAAGTCAACGACCCTCTGCTTCTCCAACAAATATGAACTCAGCCAGGATAGTCTCCAAAAATAACACATAGCCTTTCCTCTTGATTGAAGTTATATTTTTTTCTCAATCCTTCCAAGTTTCTTACAATGTTCTTCTTTATGTAGGAGTGACTGTTGATATCCTAATAGTCTGCCTACATAATGTGCTTATTCACCAAAGAACAGACAACTAATGAAAATAGCAAATGCAAAAACCTATGTATCTCAGGGTCATTCCTTTACCTGTAATTTATTTGTCATAAATAGCTAAAAGGCATTTTATGTAACATATATAATTAAAGACACATTACTGAATAATTTAAAATACGAATAAAATATAGAGTGAAAGGTATGTCCTTGTAATTAAACTGAAATAACTTGTTTCCCTCTGCTGAACATGAAATTTAGTTTTCTCTTGGCCATGGCAAAAAAAAAAAAAAAAAAAAAACTAGAAGCAAGGAAGGAAGAAGACACATCTCCTATTAAAAACATAAATGTGCTTCTTTCTTACTTTTGTCCTTTAACGAACATTATGTAATATAAGGGTCACATTCTTCATTACATTGCTAAATACTTGAAGTAAAATAGTTTGGTAACAAAAGAAATCTGAAAGCTCTGCTTTGATCAAATACTTTTCAAATTTTCATGTAAATGCATTTGTAAAGTAAATGTCAATTAACCGTGTCTTTTAAATGTCTAAGTATTTTAATATCTTAGTAGCTGCACTCTAGTTACAGTACCTCAGTTTTAAAACATCATTCATTTCCTTGTAATTTCTTCCCTCTGGCCTTCCAATTTCCTTTTAAGCTGAAGGTTCTCATGTGTGGTCTTGGTCTGAAGTGAGTTTATGAGACTTTCACTTAGATTTCTTTTTATAATAAGCTTAGATGATATTAAAGAAGTATCAAATATTAAAGTATGTTTAGCTTGACACACACATGAATAGCACCTACCACAGAGTTAATCACTATTAACAAATAACACAAATGATAAATACCTTCGGTTTATGCAGCATAAAAATCAACCTTAGTGCTGCACTGATGTATGAGGTGCCATTTTACTCACCTATTCTGTAAGTGTTCAGGCTAGTGATTACCCAGACTCTTCACTATTTCTTCCTCTAAGTACATGTTTATTTCAAAGATTTTGCCCAGCAAGCACATTTTGTAAAGAATATGGCTACATATGTTTTATAAACAAAGACAAATCTCATAAGTGGAAAAGACAATATTTTCAAGCTATTAATGGGGTTATAAAGACTGAAAAATTCAAGTTTATGTCTTATTAGCCCTACATGGAGGAAAGCTATTAGCATTAGAACTTTTGAATTATCAAGAAGAACACAGATTTTTTAACTTGATGAATCCTTAGAAATTCAGAGATGAACTCATTTATCTGAAACCAAAATTTCTGCTCCTTTTTTCTTAGAGTTTTTTAAATGAAACTAGAGAATTGGTAGTATATTATATTTATCACACAATTTCTTCAAAGTTTGACAGTTCTCCACTTCCTTCTGTCCCACCTTCCTTTTGTGATATCCATGTATCAAAATGCAATTCACAACTGAAATCTTTATAATAAATTAAATACTATTTTTTTTTCATTTCTCTCAAATTACAATGAAACCTTCCTTATTTAGTTGGTTAAAGCTAAAGAATGCCTTTAAATGGAACTTTAGTCAATATACATTCCTAAGAAGTTTTACAATTTGTTTCTAAAGCTAAATTATATTTTAATTATTCTGAAAATGAACATATTTTAAAACCTTGTTATTGATGTGGATTAAGTTGTTTCATATTATACTAGTTTCTTAAAGTTCTCAAATCAACACTCTTTCTTATGAAACTTTAAATTATGAAAGAATATTTATTGTCAGTGCACCTTCATTTTATTTATATGTGATGCTGAGAATCAAATCCAGTGCCTCCCACATGCTAGATAAGCACTCTACCACTGAGCCACAACCCCAGCCCATGAAAGTATTTTTAGTCAATACTCTTCAAATAGTGAGAACTTGAAAAAGTTAAAGCACTAGTGTAACGAAATGGGTAATTTCTTTTTCACCTTTTTCGAGTTTTTACTAGATGAAGAGTTTCCATTTGTGAGACTTCTTTCTTCTACTTTGTCAATTTTCATTTCGCAGTTGAATTATGAAAACTGGAGATATGTGTCCTGTTGAATGTGACATACACTTTTAAGTTTCGGGAACACTTGCTTTGTTTTCTGTCAATGTGATGAATAGTGCAGGCTTTGAAGCAAGTCAGATGTGAATGTGAGTCTTGCAGGGATCTAATGGCCAACAATTTATTCCACCCATTTTCAGGGTCCTCTTCGATCAGGGAGGACTAGAAGACTAACTGATGAAAGCAAATGATCATCACTAGGCACATGCACAAAGCCAGCCAACACAGCTGCAAGCAATCAGGACTACTTTCTACCACAACAGGGAAGCCCTCCTTTTCTGAAACCCTTGCCTCTGCCTCCTCCTCTGACTGTTAATATCTATATTTTAGACTTTTATGTTTATGAATGTTTTCTCAGTAAACTCTTTTTGTTTGTTTGTTTGGTCTAGGAAATAAAGAATTATATGAGACATAACCCCACTGAGCATTTTTAAGTAATTTTTTTTCTCCTAGGCAGGCATCTAGTGAAAGACATATATAGAAAACAGGTCCCTAATAAATCCTGTGAACTGATTGGCATCTTTCTGTTAGGTGAGGTCCCCCATCAGCACGCCACACATACACCAAATAATCCAGCTGGAGGTCCTGGCTTATTAGCTGTTGAGCACCCCCCAAATATGGCAGACATGCCTCTGCTACTGTGCTGAGCAGCTTAGAAGCTTTTCACTTTGCAAGAAATGATTTCCAAATACTTCCTGGACTAGATTAATTCTCTGCACTCTTTTTCTCTTTACATCTTTCCTATAAAATCAAGTTTGTACCTTACAACCTCACCAAAACAGGGAATCTTTGTTAAGCTTATATTTACCACATTTTTCTAAGACAATTTGCTTGGTAAGAAAATCATTTGGAGTACTTTGAAATTAAAAAAAAAAGTTAAGACAGATACCTTAATAAATGCCTCTTTCACAACTTCATATATTTTATCAGGTCAAAAGAATCTCATTTTTCTTTCCTGAAGCAATATATCTCCTCCACCACCACCACCACCACCACCACCTCCTTTTTTTTTCTTTTATTTTTAAGTACTGGGGATTGAACCCAGGGGTTCATTTTGATTTTTAATTTGAGACATAGTCTCTCCAAGTTGCCCATGCTAGCCTTGAATTTGAAATTGTCCTGCCTCAACCTCCCAAGTCCTGAGATTATAAGTGTGCACCACCATGTCCAGCTCTGAAACAATATACTTCTAAAGAAGAAAGCAAAGTAAAGTAAGGGGAACAAATATTTAAACTTATTGTATGTTCTGTCACACAATTAAAATGACTTTTTAAGAAATATCGATTGATTGTTTGATACCGCAGAGGCACTTAACCAGTGAGCCACATTCCCAGCCCTTTTTATTTTCTATTTTAAGACAGAGACTCACTAAGTTGCTGAGGCTGGCTTTGAACTTATGATTATACTTCTGCCTTATCCTCCCAAGCTGCTGGAAATACAGGTGTATACTATTACACCCAACTAAAAATGACATTTTTTAAACCCATTAAATTGACTTGTGAGTCCTTACAAAAATATAGCATCTTAGTGTATTATGTACATAACATGTATGTATAGTGTGTGTAATACACCTATGTATATTTATATATAATTGCCATGCTCAGAAAACATTCTTTGTCAAAATAAAGTTCTGTGGCTTCTTGGCAGGCAGAATTTTGCAAAGTTCTTATGATTGATGTCAAAACTAAAATCCCTAATGATGCTGTCTATCTAGCATTCTCTCTTTCTTTCTTTCTTTCTCTTTGTGGTACTGGGGATTGAACCCAGAGGCACTTTATCAATGAACTATATCCCTAAATCTCCAGCTCTTTTTATTTTATTTTTTTATATCTTTATTTTATTTTTATGTAAGAGGAAAGGGTCTGACTAAGTTGCCAAGGCTGACACTGAACCTGTAATCCTCCTGCATCAGCTCCGCCTCCCCAGCTCAGTACCACTTCTTTCTTCATGTTAATGCTGATCAACGCCTTCCTGCAGTCTGGGTCCTCAACCTCTCCATCATACACCTATCTTGTCTTCAGTCTGTCTGTTACTGCTCCGTGAGTCCCACCTTCCTTGATGCTTCCTCATCCTGACCACAGGCAAACCAAGTTAGAAAATAATCATTTCTTTGAAGAATAAATTTGAAGAGAGATTCTTTCTTTCTCAACAGAAAATACAAATGGATTCAGTTCCTTCAAACAAAAACATTACATTTTTACCAAGACAGTGAAGAAACTACAACATAACCTAGCATTCCAAAAGAACAATTTTAGATTATGATTTAGAACTAGGAAAAACAAACAAAAATTCCTCCCCAAAATGGATTAAAAAATATTGAATTAGAACTTAAAATAAATACTTTCTATTATTATTTTCTCTACCTGTTTCTTAATTCAAACTAATTCATTTCATGATTTCACTTGGTTAAAACCAGCTATAGTCCCAATTACAGTATTACTTCTAAGACTTGAGGGGAAATGGTTAATTTAGCCAATATTTGAGGGTGGTTTCCCTCTTAAAACCACATGTAAAACATTGGAAAAACATAGCTTCTAAAGAACTACAATCATATCACTTTTTCCAAAATTTTGTTAATTATGTGGTATCACATCACTAGCCACAGTCTGTGTCTTTACATTTCCTGATGAAAAGGCATGCTCAAAAGAGGAAATGTGCTAACATTTAAGTATAACGTAAGTATAATTAAGCAAACACTGTCTTCTGAAGGGAAAATTAAAATGTCAGATTTATACCATTTCATATGGTAGAAGCAACGTCTTATGCAGAGGGCAATTTTCAAGAGTAGGAAGGTGAATGCAGAGGGTACAACTAAACTCAGTTTCAAAGAGGTACCTCTAGGCTAATTATGTTCTTCTATGCTTCTGTCTATAAGTATTATACTTTTCACATTTCTATGAAAAAAAGACCCATAGTTAATGAGATCCATAAAGATTCCTTAATCAGCTTATATTGTATAAGAGTATTAAAGTCTCCATTTTCACAACAGGCACATGAAATATACACTTTTATGATATATTACTAGCACAGGAACTTACATCTCTCTCCCCTTGAACCACCTGCAAATTTTAATAGTCATGTATCGCCAGGGTACCAGAAACTCATAAAAGTTTAACCTGCCAATTAACAAGTAGGTAAAGCTCCAGCCCTGCACCATAATTCGTTTGCTTCCAAGACAAGTCAGCAAAACCTAGAAAACATTTCCTTGAATTTTTTGCAAGGCAGCTATATTCCAGGACTGTTTCTTTACCAACATCACCAAAAGGGAAAGGCACACAAACAGCTTACCAAGGAACTATATCCCTATATCTCCAGCTCTTTTATTTTATTTTTTATATAAGATAATTATGTCTATAGGGAGTGCATAAAGTTAGTGAAATTGTGGAAGTTTAAAAATGGATTTGATTATCTCTAAAAACTTGCTGCTTGAAGAATTTTATTTGAATAGGTTGCTCTTATGTCAAATTCATTTGTGCCTTTTTAAGTGCTGTGATATGGATATATGCCATTTCATTCATTTCAGCAAGAGGCTGCCTTAGAGAATATTACATGTTTATTAGGACAATTTGCTCTTAGGTAAGTATCCAAACCACAAACCCTGATCCCAAAGGCAGAACTCACAAAATACAGAAATCTAAAGAAACCTCCAAGAAAGAAAAAGGCTCCCAATTCTTTTCTGTTACAATGGCAATGGCTTCTAAGGACATTCCGATAGGATGACTGCAGGCTGTGTAAGTTTCACAAACGGCCCATTAGCGTCAAGGTCCTTGGTCTCAGTCCCAGCCCAGCTAGTCATACTAGGAATTACTACCATATTAAGAAATTGGCTATTTTTCTGAACTTACAGTACCAGGCAGAGCTATTTTATTTTCTAGAGCTTTGTTTATGTGAACTAGCCTCCTAAGAGGGAAATTAAAAGATTTATGCCGAAAAGTTAGTAGAAGTATTATTATGGTGTCTGATTTTGCTGTAGTTGAGAGAATATATACATACTCAAAGGCAAACAGACAGACACAAGTAAGGAAGTCATTCATTCGTTCATTCCTATTTCACTAAGTGCCTCTACAACTCAGGAACTTTACCCTATAGATAGAATAATTTGAAGAAAAAAAAAAAAAAACCCTGCTTTCATGTATCTGAAAATGTACTCAGGAAACCCATTAGGCTGGTTCTTCACTGCTTTCTTGTTTTAACAGAATTCATTCTTTTTAGACTCACATTTGTAAAATAAATAGTAACTACATTCATTGTGAGCTAACTTTTTGCCAAGTATAATTCTAAGTACTCCATGTACATCATCTCATTTAATTTTTCCAAAAATGCCATGACACAAACACTATGGAAGTTTGAGTTGCCATCCACCCATAATCATGACCAAATCTCAAGTCCACTCTGTTAGAATTGACAACACCTCTTATGACTTTATCATCTCTATCTGAAAAATCATTTATGACCCAATCTTAAAGGATCTCAACTCAAAGAAATTTTCAGTGGAATTTATATATCTAACAGAAGGAAACACAATCAGATTTTCTTTAAAACCGGGGAAGAGCAGCATCCCTTTCCTCAATAGTCTCTAGAGCACAGTGCCTACTGACATCTGAAAAACAGTTTTGAAGGTTTACTAATGTTTTATGGAATTGATGCATCCTGGTCCTCTAACTTATAAATGCTCTGCAAAGGTTCAAGAATCCAAACAATGCAACTGATTAAGTGCCTAGACATACTGGGCTGAAGACTATGTGAGCAGTGGGGCTGTTTTCTGTCAGAGATCTTGCTTATGAACTGACCAATCACAGATGGCTGGGCACTGACTTTGAATCTTCTATTCCTGTTGATCATTCAGACATTTTTGGATTCCTTGCCTAAATAGATGTGGTCCCACGGTGAGATTTGTTACTAGTATGAAGCCTCAGAATACGACAGATAGACAAGATTTTAATGTGCAACATTTTTGTCCCTGGTAAACAATTGATAGCTAGAACAGAGATGTTCAAAGAATACTTTCCTTGGGCAGAAAAGAAATGATTCTTGGTTCTGAAGAAAAGATGATCAAACAGAACTCAGACTTTTTCTAGAAACAGAGCAAAGCACTCTATAAGTAGGTCTATAAAATCTAAAGATTAAGGGAGTTGATTAATCTTGAACAGGCTGAGAAAGAAGTGAGATCTAGAATAAAAGGAAAAAAAAGACTTTGGACTTGGGGGAAATTATACAAAATGAGATCAGCAGATCTTTGTATGAAAAACTACTTAACCAAGATGGTCCTATATTTCTTCATATATCTTTAACTACTCATAGATACATAGTTTCTATAGTCATATGACTAATTTCAATGCATGTATCCAGACTGTTTAATTCCTCAAGGAAGATATATGTGATTATTTCTAGAACCTGTCTCAGTTGAATCATTTTAAGTAATACATTTTATTTATATCAACTCATTGCTATATTCATAGGTAATATTAATTTTAATAACCAGGAAGAGAAAGAAAGAAACCAAAACAAAGAACCTAATACTTTAGATATAAGAAAAATATTACATGCAATATGATAAGCTGCTACATAAAAATTAGGAACCAAAGAAGTTGAATGCAAAAGTGTTTTAGCAAAAGTGCAAATATGGCTTAAAAATGTTCAGATGAAAAAGTAGGACAATATTTTGTATACAGTATAGGCATAATTATGAAAAATTCATATAATACTGAAACAATTAAATGATATGTAGACTAAAATGAGATTCTAGATTATCAGTATTTTTATAGAATGTTTTCTGTATGCTAAAAATCTTGGTGACTAAAAACCTATGCTATTTATGCTAAGTATCATAATTGTACGCTTTTATATTTAAGTCATACATTTATAACCAGCAATGGTCCGAAAGTAGTCTATTGTGTGGTAACTTCTGGTAGACAGTACTCACAAAGCCTGGAGGTGAGGGGAGGCATGTTACCCAGAAACTTGGTCAGAGAAAAGAAAAAACCTGCTAGGTAACCACAGTTGACTCAACAAGAAACCAAGGGTAGGGATGACATCCCCAGAAAACTGAGCAGTCTGAGTTTCAGCCCATTGGTTGTTTCATTTTTCTGGTTTTTCATCTTTTGAATGCTACAAGTTAAAGTGCTAAAGCAGTGCTTTTGTTCAAGCACTAAAATTGAAGGTAAGAGGAAATTATTATCAAAATTGTATTTTAAAAGAAAAAAATTGAGGCTGAGGTTGTAGCTCAGTGGCAGAGCACTTGCCGAGCATATGTGAGGCCCTGGGTTTGATCCTCAGCACCACATAAAAATAAATAAATAAAATAAAGGCATTCTGTTCATCTACAACTACAAAAGAATTTTTTTAATCAAGGATGAATATTCGAATATGGTAACATTATTAACAATGTTGCCTACTTCTTTCTCCAGCTTCTTCTTCTTTTCTTTTCTCTCACTGGCAAAACTATTCTGTACTTTCCAAAGTTATTTTCTTTCCTTTTCATGCTCCATCCCTCTTTATCTTTCCAGAAAGAAGCCAACATAAGCTGGGTATTGTATTTTCAATATGATGAGCATGAGTTGTTCCATTTGAGAAGAAAAGGGACCAAAAAGGCTATTCCTGCTGCTCTGTGGCTTGTGCATGCTTCTACACTGACCCTGCTGTCTGTCCACCTGGGGAAAGGAAGATAAGTAGAGGGATGGCTATGGGGGGAAAAAATCCGTGGAGAGACACTGAAAAAATAATCTAGAAGGGGAAATCAGTGACAGTAATTAAATATTGTAAAGGAATACCTGCAAACTGGAACTATACCAATCTATAACAGGGTCAGAATTGGCATGTGAGAACAGCTTGAAGCCTCTAAAGTATACACATCTAAGTATTCAATCTAAAAGAAAGCAAAATAATGAGTGCAACAGGGTGTCTAAATTGTATGACAGAAAAAATACATGGGAGCACATGGGAAGAAATATCAAAACAAAACAAAACAAAACACCCAGCTAAGTCTGTTCCTCTTTTCACCAAAGAATTATTATTGATCAAATCATAAAATCTAATATAGTATTCCATAGTAATGATAATTTTACCATTAGAGTCATTGAATTTCATTACATCTTGGATATGTTTCTGACTGAAATAAAATGGCAAATTAGCAGTATCTTATCATGTAAATATATACCTCACTATATTTATACACTGAACAGGAAATCTATGCCTGTATGTACATATAGTCAATATAATTCGTGCTCCAAATTTGTAAATAAAGATATTTTCTATCCAGTTCTCAAAACATGTAATCAGATATATAGTAAGATGTGAAATGTAAACATATTTCCCCAAGCCACTGATTTACTATCAAGCAGAGGACTTTAAGGACCAACCCAACTCTGACTCACAACTATGCAATTCTCTGATTGCATCTGCCTCAGCCACAGCCAGCATTTTATATAATCACTCTGTTTAGAACATCAGATTTCCTGTGGATTTTTTTTTAGACTTGCTATGTTACCCCAAATTTTCTCTCTGAAGGTTAACAATAATGTACATTGCTTTTGATTGAGCTTGTTCTTGAATGCAATGCCTCATCAAAGAAGAGCATGAAAGCAACCTTTCATTCAACTGTGTTGAATACAAGATTCACTCTAAGCACAAGCAATCCCAAATATTAACCGGCTCCCTCCTTCCAGAGTAATGACCCATATTGTCACCAGACTGCATTCTGTAAACCAACAATCATATGCCTCTCACACATCTGAAACCTTCTGAGGGCGCTCCAATATATCCTGGATAAAAGCCAAGCCCCTTGGCTTGGCATTTGAGAGCTCTCTATGAGTTCTACTCAAGATTCATCTCCTACCTCATCCAATCTTACCATCTATACTTTGTTCCTATTGAGAAGGTTGTGGTTCCTTTACTCACCGAGCTGTGCCATGCCTTCCTGACTTTGCTAATGTTCTTTCCTCAGCCTAGAACTCTCCCCACCCTGGGCTGGTATTCAAAACCCTCCATGAACCTGTGAACTCCTACTCAACTTTTTAGATTTTACTTCAAGAGTTTTTCCTCTAAGAAACCCTCTCTGAACTCTTCATCCTGGGCCACATGACTTGTCTGTTTCCAGAATAATTTGAGATCCCTGGATGGCTACACTGATTATATTATTTTGATATAATTTGCTTCCCTGTTTTACCTCTGCTTAGATTGAAAGATCCTTGAGAACTGAAGAATGGGGAAGCAAGTCTTATTTTTCTTTGGTATCCACTCCCAAACCAGCCATGTTGCTCAATGCAAGATTGGTGCTTAATAAATAATCCTTTCCCAAAAAGGTACTTAAGGCATTTGCCAAGTAGATTGGTGAGAGAGAGAGATATGAAACAAGTATATAAACAATCATAAATCAAGAAGTGAATATGACAAGTGCCACAAAGGACAGAACAAATAAAAGCCAATGAAAGAGGAAAGAGGAAACAGAGGATTGAAAATATGAACAAAAGTTCTAACTGAATTGGGTCTTTTTGAGTGGGTAAAATTTTGATAAAAGAAAATAGAAACCCAGAGAAACTGCCAGAGGCCATAAAAACAGCTTGTGAACTATGCATAGTAACTGGGCAAGAGAGGTGTATATATAGCAAGATAACATGGAGCAAAAAGAAAAGGAGGATAGGAATAGAGTATGATGGAGCACTTTGAAGGCTCATGGATTTAAGGCGTTTAAACCATATCAGATGCAAATAAGGCAAAATCCACTTTAGGGTTTCAGTTGTTTTTGTGTCTTTGCTGTTTTTATTTTTTGTCTTTGTTTTTGTTTTGGCTTGGTTTTTTGGTGCCAGGAATTAAACTCAGGGCACTTGACCATTGAGCCCCATCCCCAGCCCTATTTTGTCTTTTATTTAGAGACAGGGTCTCACTGAGTTGCTTAGCACCTTGCTTTTGCTGAGGCTGGCTTTGAACTTGTGATCCCCCTGCCTCAACCTCCCAGCTGCTGGGATTACAGGCAAGTGCCACTGTATCAGGCTTGTGTACAGTTTTGACAAGAGGCAACATCACTAATCATGGTTTATTAAATGCCACTTTACTATTAGGATTATTCTCCACCCCTGTCACTACCACCCCAGTATAATCAGGTCTTATGGCTTTAAATACAGCTGAGGGGCTGAGGGGCTGAGGGGCAGAGGGTGTGGTAGGCATGGTGGGGTCAATATCCAGCATCAAAAGTAAATAATAAATAACTCTAAATTAGAAGATATTAAAGTCCCCAGTTTAAAGAAGGTCCGGAAGGGCTGGGTGTTTTGCACAAGAACAAAGCTCTGAAACCTCAGCAAAGCTGCTCCCTCCTTTTCTCCTCTACTTCATCTCCAACTGAGATAAACAGTTATAAAATCCTGTCAAGCAGCTGAGAGAAGATGAGATGCCCAATAGACATGTACAGATTAGAAAGGAGAGAATATAAAGATAAGAGAGAACTGTCCTTTCCTCTAGTATAAATGGTTTTCTCAGAGTCCAGGAGGAGATTATCTAGTCATTTTATTTCCTATCAGCCTATAATTTCAAAACTGTGTCACAATATAAATGTATAACACTTCATAAAAATACCAACTTCTGGTAGTTTTTATAAACCAAATCTTTGACATGCCCAAACTAAAAGGACTAAAAAGTATTAAAAGCTGGACAAAAGGCAAGAAGACTCTAAGACTCCAGAAGAGTCATAAATAGCCTAAAATGATTAAGTTTAGATTGAAGAGTTTCCTATCGTTTTCATACAACACTTAAGGCATCCGAGCATAGCTTACACAAATTATACTACGGGCTGAGTATCCCTCATTCAAAGTAAGTATCACTGGAGTATTTTGATTTCAGTATTTTTTCAGATTCTGGAATATATACGTGGGACCTAAAGAATGGGACCCAAGTCTAAACATAAAATATATGCATGTTTCATATATTCCTTACATGTAAGCCTGAAGGTAATTTCATATATAATTTTTAGTGTATCTGCATTCTAACTGCAACTTGTTACACAAGGTCAGGTGTGAAATTTTCCACTTGAGGCATCATGTTGGCACTCGAGAAGTTTTGGATTTGGGAACATTTTAGGTTTCAGATGTCTAGAGATGTTCAATTTTTACAGTGATTATTTAGTATCTAGTAACTCATCCTTAACACTCATATCCCTCTACATTAGCTGATGGCCCAACCTAAGCACTCACACCCTCCTATGATAGAAAAAGGGAACCTAAGAGAAAATTAGTTTTCAAATTGCAAAATGGAGACCTGTATGACAAGATCACCAGTTCTGGAAGTGGACTGTCACTGAAGGTCACCCTTCCTTTTCCAGAGGTCTTTGGTTAATTGATTTCATCACACTTGCTGTTCCTTCACCTCACCCATCTAATTCATCTTCATCCTTCTCTACTGATCCAAATAAATTGAAGCTGGGCTTTTAATTTTCTGTGTCACTTGTCACTATCCTCTCTTATACCATAATCCCTGCTTCCTTCATATCCATTCTTTTCAAATTCTCATTCATACCTCTTCAACCCCCTCTCAGTAAATGACCATTCTTTCAACTTTTGTGAAATTAAGAAGTCATCTGATGGGAGGGAATGCTCTCACACCCTGCTCCTTTAACAACCACTTGTCTGAGTCCACATCATCCTTAACACCTGTCTCCCACGTCAGGAGTAGAATATGCCCTTCTTCCTGACCATCACTATCTTAACCAAGTACACAACTGCTGAACAGCAGCTATTTGGGAGAGTTTATATATTGTAACCTGACAATCTAAACATCTCTCTTTCACATGACTTATTGTTTTGCCAAGTGAATAAAAAAAGGGAAAAAAATTCTTTGGCCACTTTTTCCAAAGGCATTATAGCTATTTTGCTCTTTTCACCTTCCTCTGAGACGTGACCCCAAGCAGTATGTTCCTTCTTCCATCTAATGTTATCTCCAACTCTCCAAGGTAGCCATTAAAATAAAAATAATGAAGGACTCATCAACTCTCCAAGTTCCTGGGGTTTGGTTCTTTTGGACTCAAGGAGAGTAAGAAGGGGGCCTGTGACCTTCTAAGCATAGATTGCTTCAACATGTCCTTGCAATTCCCAAGCCTAAAGAGCTAGAGAAAGAAATGTGATTTTGAGCTTACCAGGAGAGGGCTGCCAGCTACACAGGAGCTCCGGCACTTCATGCAGCCCAGCTCCCAGCTTCTTTCTTGGAAGTTGGCCTGTGAATATGCTGGAGAGGAATGATGATCCTCTATTCTGCTCTGCAAGACACAGAGCAAACATTCTACTGAACCTCCAGGGAAGATGCCTCATTCTTCTTGATTAGAGTGTCCTCCTAAAGCTCCTCTGAGAAAATGTGATGCTTGGGGAAAAGGTACCTTGCAGAGGAGCATACCTATTTGAATGACAATCACTTTCCAGGTTGCTATGATATGGATCACCTCACTCACCCTTATTACTGAGAGTTCCCTTGTCAACAAAACAACAAACAAAACTTGAATTATACTGTGTTTTAAACAATAAGGGCCATTTACATTAATTTTTAAAAGCTAAATGTAGCTGAAAATTAAAATATGCTATAGTTTTTCCTTCTGTACCTTTTTATCACAGATTTTTTTTTTCATTGTTGTACTAAAAATCTAGAAGAAGAAAAAAATGTCACTTTTTTTTTTTTTTTTCCTTTTTGTGACACCGGGGATAACTCTCACCCTGGTAAATTTGGTATAGTAGTGTGGGTTTTTCAGTTTCCCCATATTGTTTTACTCAGTACCACCTGATAAAAAGCTTATAGAAATTAGCTTTGCCACACACCACTGACCTGTGGAGTCATTTTTCAGCTTCATGAACAAGTCCAAAGAAGAGGAAATTATTTTTTATTAACCAGGTACTAAAAACTAAAGCCTTTTATAAGAGTTGCTTGCTTCTTTCCACTGAGACCAGTGGGCGAAAGAAAAGAAATCCAACTGCAATAACTTTGTACATAGGCAGCTTTATTAAAATCTATAAGGTGAAATTTTTTAATACAATCAAATCATCATAAAATATGTTAGGTATTTATGGTAAATACAACTATTATTATACACCTTTCTCTTATGACACCACCCCTGGGAGAAAGAGATTTCGTTTGTTTCAAAAATGAGCCTTTTTGTAAGGTGCATTTGGGCTCCTTTAGTTAAGGTCAAGTTGCATTTTCCATTATAAACCTGTTTCCAGAGGTTTATGACTTTGTCATAAAAATCTGCTTGGGGCTGAAATATGGCATATAGAGTCTTAGCTCAGCAGCACATTCTTTTAAAAAATGTATCAGAATTGGCTAAACACAGTTCAGTCACATTTAAATGATAAAATTATGACTGAAAACATCTTAAAGAATCCAGTGTGCTAACGCGGCTCAAACACTAAGTAAGTCCAGGCTCACACTTATACCCCTGTATCTTTCCACTTGTCCAATTTAAAGATCTACAAAGTCCACCAATGTCTTGAGCAAAAACCTGGCAAATGCATTAATGTCTAAAAAGATATAACAAAAGGAAAAACAAAAGCAAACGAACTCTAAAGCAGTACTGTATTTTCTGAGATCTAAATAAAAGTTTTCCAACAACAAAACCTTGGTTCACCGATATTCACAATGAAAATACTTTCTTTTCTTCCTGGCAATAAGAAGACATCATCTAAAATGTGAAAAAAAAAAAATCACAAAACCGATAGGGTTCATTATGAAATGGTGCTAATCTGATTGTTGTTTTTTATTTTGTTTTTGTTTTTGAGAACTGTCTTGAATAGTTTTTGTTTATTTTGAAACATTGTATGTTGAAGAAGGACAGTACTTTGAAACAGCTGTCAAAAACATTCATAATTTGAAGCTACCAGGGATACCTTCTAAGATTAGGTTGAGAAATAAATTATGCCACCCTGGAATACAAACTTACTTTGGAATTTAAGATTGAGTATTTATCCTTGGGAAAAAATCACTTTACCTCAGCAGGTTTCAGATTCCTCAACTGTAAGACGATAGGTTTGGATTTATGATTACCAGTATCCCTTCCAATTCCCCTTTCCTAGGATGAAATATATAGGCAATACCTGGTTTGGGGTATTGCTACTGTGTGACATTATTAAAGGCCACAGGAGAGCTCCCTCTCTGGCCTTCTTGACTGTTTTAGTCCTACAATTATAAATGGATAATAATTGGGAATGTGGAATTTTTGTCCTTGAACTCTGATGAGAATCTCACTACAACTGGCTTTTGTTATCAGATAACCGGGGGAGGATGTCATAGATAATGCATATCCATATGGCAGGATGTTTAAAGACCCCTTGTATTTTAATCTGTCCATGTATCACAAGAATTTTTAAAAGAAGATTCATTTCTGAATGCTGTCTTAGAATTTTGCATTCTCAAAGACACTCATTAACATCCACTGGGAGGAGAGGAACCTAGATATTTTCTCAAGAGGTGGTGGTGATGTTTACATTTTGCAAAAACAGTAAATAAATTGCCCAAAGAATTCACCTAGGGAATAATCACTAGGCTGAGCCTACATGATGCAAGAGCATTATTGACTTCAAACTGCTATTTTCAGATTCCATGACGTTTTTCTTTCTGTAACAAGCATTGCTTGCCTTTTACTCCATTCTAAGTTGATAACACCATATCTAACAATAAACAGCTTCATTAGCTTAGTGCTAATGTGGCTCTATCATTTTCCTTTCTTTGATAAAAAAGATCTGGACATGAACATACAATGACCACTTACCCCCATTCTCTTCCTCACATCTTTATCCACTTAAAACCTGCATGTCTTCTATTTTATTCACATCCATATTTTTCTTAATCATTTACTTTTATACATTTTAACTGTATTCTCTCCTCACCCTTCTTGGTGTGC
Source organism: Callospermophilus lateralis (assembly GCF_048772815.1). Classification (NCBI taxonomy): domain Eukaryota; kingdom Metazoa; phylum Chordata; class Mammalia; order Rodentia; family Sciuridae; genus Callospermophilus; species Callospermophilus lateralis. The sequence goes on along the minus strand of NC_135305.1, from coordinate 76,218,348 downwards.
CTAAAACTAGGAAACAAAAATGATCTTTTCCAACACAGGATTGATTTTTTTTTAAAACTTAGGCTTTATCTGGCATTTAGGAGTGGAACTGGGAAGGAAGAGATATTGTATAAGTAAAAAATAAATAACAAAGAAATTTGTTTTACAAGATGACACCCTTCAGCCCAAAAATGAATCAGAAGAGCTTGTATGAACATACTAACTGAAGTACTTGTCTCAAGTAAAATTCCAAATATTTTGCAGTCTTTAATATATTGACTGAACATGATTATCACCAGTAATCAGACACCTGGAATTTTAAGCTTGGTCTCCATAAAGGAGTGTGAAACTCTGGGGCACCACCTCTTAAGAGTGGCAGTCAAGGGTAAAAATTAGCACCTTGACCTCTATCCTTTAAAACAATTTACAGGGTTAAAATGGGGTTCAAATAAAAATACAAGAGCAGCCTCAAAGGTTAAATAAAATTAGAGGGGAGAATATATGGGGAAGCCAAGGTGGGAGGAGGGGTGAATGTCAGCTCCTCTGTTTCCAAGCTGTTGAGGATACTGATGACCTAACTTCACATCCTTTGTGAAATAAAGTGAGTCCATTCATATCATGGTCTGTTCCCTTTATAACTTCTCCCTATAAATACCTCCAAAGTCCCTATCATTTCTGTAATCAGTGTATGTGAGTGTGTATGAGACAGTGTGTGTGTGTGTGTGTGTGTGTGTGTGTGTGTGATTTTTAAAACTCAACATAATGTCCATCTGTCCCTGGAACATAAATTCTCTATGACCAGGAATGATTCCGTGTTTCTTCTTCATATTTACTCCCAGTGCCTGTGCCTGGGACATAGTACCCCTCACTAAACACATGTAGCAGGAAGGGAAGGAAGACTGGGTAAATGGGGGAAGGGAAAAAAGGAGAGAGGAGGAATGGCAAATACGGAGTGGAGACAGAAATGACAAACAATTTGGGTACTACTTAGGATACTCGACTAATAATTGTACATAAAGAATGCCTTGTCTATACATCTTTCTTAATAAAATGAATATTTCAAAATATAATACTTTATCATTGTGAGAAACCAAGTCTAAAGTAGAATCAGTTACTGACTAATATGTAGTTTTTGAAAAAGGGCACCTCCAAGTTTTTTCATATAGAAAATTTGTATTAAATTTTAATGGTGTAAATATGAAATCATACAGCTCTAGATTTAGGTACACATGTCCAAAGAGCGTGCCCACACACACTACTTGACTACCACATGGGAATTCCAAAGCAGGGTCCAAATACATGTACTCAAGAATTCTACAGTGAACTCTGATTAAACATCAAAATGCAGGTTATTGCTATAAAGTATAAATTTGTTTATAAAAATAAATCTTTAGGCTTTTTCTTGGAAATGAGGTATTGGCTTCAGGAGAGCAGTGGCTGAAGTTTAAAGTGTTAAATAAAAAATTCTAAGGGTTGGTTGGGGTTGTGGCTCTGAGGTAGAGTGCTTGGTAGTGAGCATGTGTGAGGCACTGTGTTCAATCCTCAGCACCACATAAAAATAAAATAAAGGTATTGTGTCCACCTATAACTAAAAAATAAATATAAAAAAATTCTAATATGTGTTGACAATATGGACTATATCTTTTATATATAGATATATGGACTATATCTTTTATAATCCTAAATTATATCAAAGAAATCCAATTCTGAGAGAATAATCATACTTGAGAACACCCTAACAAAGAATGCCATCCTTCCCAAAAGAGTACATAGATATTATTTGAAGTGTTAGATTGCTAAAAATATAAACATGAAAGATATCTGACATAATTCATTTCTTCTGCAATCTACAAATACAAAATTACAACCTGACATGCCCATATGCACATTTCCAACAGAAAGTGCAAAACCCAATCCAAACAAGTAATGAGACTGCTTTATTTTTATGTAGAATTTTCACACAGTATCTCCTTTTCACCTTAAAATAATCTCATGAGATTGATAAGCCCTATTTTAAATTGCTTTCCAAATCACACAGCTAGTGTGAAACCAAGATTCAAGGCCTGCACTTACTTGAACTTTCAAGGTCTGTCCATTTTATCATAACTGTGTCCACATACCATAATAGTTAAAAATACTTTCTTCAGCAGAATGCCAAATGTAGCACAATGATCAAATTAAATCTACATTGTAAAATTGCTATATTATCATTTTGGCCAAATTTTTTTCTGTAAATCATATCAACTATCATAACCAGATCAATGCTAAATGACTTATATTTATTGTTTTACTCAGTGGAAGTTCTGTTTTATTTTGTTAAATTATCTTAAATGAAAATTTTAAAACTACCTATTAATTAATAAATGCATAGGCATCTGTGTTGTTGATTGATTTGTAAAGTATCTTTGATACAAGAAATGAAACATTCACACATAAAACAGCTCTAATAAAGCTTGGTCTTGCAACCTTATTTATAAGCACTAGCCTTGCTACATCTTGGCAGGCAGGCAATCTGCAGAGTGTAGTTCTTAAATGATAAAGTTCTACAAAGAGGAAATTTAGCATATTATAATAGCCCTCGATCCTGGGATCTGCTTTAGAATAACTGTGGAACTTCCACACACATGCACACACATGTCCATCCAGAGCATACACACTACTTGAACTACCACATTGAAATTTCCAAAGCAGGATCCTAATATGTGTACTCAAGAATTCTACAGGGAACTCTGATTAACAAGTCAAAATACAGGTTACTGCTATAAAGTATAAATTTGTTTATAAAAATGAACTAATTTTTAAAATAATATTTTATGGGATTATATACAAAAATGATACTGAACTATGGGCCTTTGCTTCCTCTTGACATTTCAGCCCCATACCACCACCAATAATCCCAGCTTTCTCAGTCTCCATTTTAATTTGTTAAAATCAGCAAGATACCTACAAGATTTTAGTGAAGAGATTAAGAGGTTCCCCACCTCTGATGGTCCCTTTAACAAACAAGGTATCACTGTAGAGGCCAGCCTCTTCCTAAATATTTAAGGTCCTTTTAGAAATGCTAAGTGGAGATTATTTAAAGACTTAAGTACACAGAAACCTGACACACTCATTTTTAATGGGGAGGTAGACTGTTGTTTATTTAGCTTTTGAAATCCATCCTAAATTTGGCTTTATGGAACCAAAAAAAGTCTAGCTTTAAATTAACAGACTGCTTTCTACTGTCCAAGGGATAATTTGAACTTCATGGAGACATGCCTATGAATGGAAATAAAAATAACTCACATTGAACTCTTAAAGCTACCCCACACGCATTTCACTTGCCACAAGGACCACTGTTTCACGCATTGCGTTTTAGTGGCCTGTAGGAAACTTTCACTGAAACAGTTTCCTACAACCAAGAAAAGGAAGACAAATATGATTTCACAAAAAAGAAAGAAAGAAAGAGAAGGGGAGGGAGGGAGGGAGGAGAGAGGAGAGAGAGAGAGAGAGAGAGAGAGAGAGAGAGAGAGAGAGAGAGAGAGAGGAGAGAGAGAGAAACATAAACTTCCTGACCTTTTAGCATCTGGGCTATTAAAGCATCTCTGTCAGGGAAGGAATGGGAAATAGGGGACTCAGAAAATAGTCCAAAATTCTGTGGCTTTAGTTTAGCTCACCCTCTCCTGTGCTCTAAACAAGAATGTACTCCACATGAAGTAATCCTCCCAGTCCTAAATTCTTCTCCCCCCTTATCTCATCTCACCCTCGCTTAAAACCTTAATTCAAAATTTAGAAATATTTCAAATATCTAGAAAACTAACAAAAATAATATGAGAAGCATGCCTGGTTTGAAACAGGTTCATATTTGCTATATTTGCCTCAAATCTCTTTTGTTCCCTCTTCTCCTTTACCAAGCACAGCTTATGTACCTTATGATAACCTCTCTGGTCCTACTGGGCCAAAATGATCTCTTCTGCAAAACTCTTTTTTTTTTTTTTTTTGGTCTAATTCTAATTTTAACTAAGTTTATGTTTTATTTCTTGTCCAGAATCATTCTTATAAATTTGACTAGTTCACTCTGCCCCTTAGGCTAAATTAAATTGTATAATGTTTAATGACTCTTAGGTTTTCTATTTCATCTTGTGAAAATGTTTTCCTTTTAAAAAAAATCCATTTTATCTAATTTTTAAAAATTATCAGCACATAGTTTTCATAATTCTTTTTTATTTTAACATCTCTATTAATAATCAGTGTTGTTTTCATTTCCATTTTCAATAAAATTTATGTGTACCTCCACACTGAATTTTTTTTTTACAAACCATGGCAGAATTTTGGGTATTTATTAATCTTTTCAGTTATTTTGTCAATCATATCGAAAAAGTTCAGCACTTATCATCTTTTTGAGCCTTTTAGTGAACTCTGAATGTCAAGTCCAGTAAATAAACAAGGACAACAGAAATAGTATTCAATTGCTTTCCTCATCCCTCCTCTGGCTGTTTCTAAGCTAAATAATATCCAACTGAACCCCTCTCTAGTGGAAAGTGAAATACCATATCCTGTAAAAAACAAAAATCATGACTTGAAAGATTTTGTTGCAAAAAAAGTCAATATGTAAAATATGTCAACAATAAAATGATGTGGATGCCTAATACACAGAGGGGAAAATCTTACAGTTCTGGGAAATTTTATGTTACTTAGACTGCAGGTGTCAGAGAACGTGACACTGTCGGAATGGGATTTAAGCGAATAATATTACAATTACAAAAACAGCAATAAGTTTCCATTTACCAAATACTTATGCCTGCCAGTAAATGAGATTAGTGCCACCATACAGAATACATACATACATACATATACTTATGTATGTATGTATTCTGTATGGGTGGTACACACACAACACACACACACATATGTATATATATATATATGTGTGTTTTCGTGTGTGGTGTGTTTGAGAGGGAGAGAGATAATGAGAACAACTAAGTGAATAGTTACAGAAAATTGGCTGGTCATAATAGTGCTAGTTGATAGGAAATCTACAGTTCAGGTTGACTAAGTAACTTGCTCAAGTGACAAAATTTATATTGTGGTTCTGGGATGTAAATACAAATCTTTATAACTCTACAAACCTCTCTTCTCACTGTGTTTTGCTCACTTCATTCAAAACAGATATAAGTGATGAGGATGATAATCTCATTTCATGTTAGGAAAAAGATATAAGTGGAAAAAATAGGAAAGTAAAATTTATGTGTATCTCCACACTTAATTTTTTCATAAATCTTGGCAGAATTTTGGGTAATTTATTAATCTTTATTAATCTACTTAATTATCTTTATTAATCTACTCTCCTCCAGGTACCTTTTATTTTGAATAATAATAAAACAAATTTTACTAAAGACTGACATCATGCCAGGCCCTCCTCTGAGCAGTAAACATGCATGTCATTCATGTTTTCTTAAAAATAAGCCCATGAGGGAAAACTTCTATCACCCTCATTTTACAGAAGAAACTAGGGAACAAAAAGGCTAAGTAATGTGCCCAAGCCCGCCCATGTAGCAAGTTACAGTTCTTGTCATTATATCCAAGTGTTTTACTCCAGAGCTGCCATTTATATTAAATGAGAATGAGGAAGAAGTAGGATATTTTGGGGAGATCCCTAGTGTCATCAAAAGTAGTTCACTATTTCGAGTTGCAGCTTCTGGGGAACACTGGTTGGAGTGTTGATGTGCTGTATAAGTAAAAGGATCTCATGGTCAACTAGAGAATAGTAGGAAGGTTAAATCCAGGTAAACAGGTCCACTTTGCAGCAGGACTACTCAGAAACTAAAATATATCACCATTTTTATATTACTAAGATAAGGACATAGAGCACAAGGTTTTCTAATCTTCTTTGACCAAGAAATAACTATTGCTTCACAGAACAGATGTTGACAGTTAACAGTCCCCTAAGTGATTTCTCCATGATAATACAGCTAGTTAGAGGTAGACCCAGAGCTAGAACTAAAGATCTCTGGCTTCTGAGTCAGGTGCTACCTGGCACAGATAGTAAGGGACCTCAAAATGTATCCTATGGACAATGCATAACAATTTAAGATTTTCATGAGCAGGAAAATGATGGCACATAATGTACTGAAGTGGTGAGATATTAGCAACCTTTACAAAACCACTGCAGAAATTCAGGAGTGACATGCAAGGCAGCCTGATCTGGGATTGGATCAGAAGCAAGAATAGAATCAACCATCCAAAATCAAAAGAAAGCCTTGTCTACTGCTAGGAGCGGTAGTTTTGAGAGACAGAACTTGCTGCCCTACTGGTATTTTAGGTATAATTCTGAAAAAACCTAAGATTGGGCATTATACCCCCTCTCCAGCTCTACAAACTTATCCTAGGGGACAGTAACCACATAGTTTCTATAAAATTAAATCTAGTCATCATATGAACGTTACTTATAAATGCAGCTAACTTCAATTTCTTCCCAAAAAATCCCAGGAAAATCACTGGTAAACCTTTGCATAAATTTTCAGTTTTCATCCCTCATCTCATCCCTGACTGCCTCTTTTTTGAACTCATATGCATGTGTGTGTGCAACTGTGTGTGGTCTATCATTTAGGGGCAAGCACAACTGAGATCTAAAAATACCTTATTTTTTTCAAAACAACTACACTAATTGAAGTGTATAGAGAACACGTTACTCATGTTCACAAAATGCCAAAATAAATTTTTAAAAAAATCCATCCTCAGGAAGTCACACACTCTTTAAAGTATATGACTCCTTAAAGTATAAAGGAAACTCTGATTAACCCCCTCTTTTCCTTTGCTATACAAAACAAACAACAACAAAAAAACCTTCAAAATAGTTGTATCTTTCCTAGTATCACATAGTATTAATAATTAGGTAACAGTTTCATTTTCATCTTTTGGTGCCTTATTATCTAGTCATTAAGTCCAATTGTCTTTATGGTGCTCATTTTCTTTTTTCTTATGCAAATCTTTGACGTGAAGAAATTCCTTCCAATCAGCCTATGGCAAATGCCACTGGTAGTTAGCCACTAAAAGCATTTCTCCTCTGTCATACACAGACCCTTTTCCTCTATAGTTAGGTGAACTGACATCACTCTACCCAGTGGAACTGAGCAAAGGTAATATATGCCATTCTTTAAAAAAAATTTTTTTAGTTATATATGGTTCCAGTATCTTTATTTTGTTTATTTACTTTTATGTGGTGCTCAGGATTGAACCCAGTACCTCACATGTGGGAAAGCAAGCACTCTACTACTGAGCCACACCCCAGCCACCATTCTTGATCCAGGCTCTGCAGAATAATGACTAGCATTCCTCCAGATGCCGTCTCCCTTCCAGTGCCTGGGATGCTGATGTTCTGGACAGCACTGGAAGCCATGTGCTGAAGATTCTGAAACTACCTCAAGATAGGTCCCTGAATGTCAGAGAAGAAGAGTGGTTGTGCTGACCTAAAGGAACCGCAGGACTCATACAAACGAGGAATAACATGTCACTGTTTTAATTCACTCATTATGTTGTGCTAAATTGCCACACCTTGTCTAGCTTAACAAAGAAACAGAATTGACAACTGAGATAGAATGGGATTGCAACAAAGGCCCCAAATTTTAATATTGGCTCTTTGTCATAATATGGTAGCAAGGAGACAGATCTAGCAAGCTAAAAAGCTGACAGCCCATGCCAGAGGATAGCCATATTAAATGGCTGAATATCTGAAGTCTGCAATTATTCAAAATATTATTATTCAATTATTATAAAATATTATTATTCAAAATAAATTATTCAATTATTCTTAAATATCTGAAGTTGCAATTATTCAAAAGGCAATCCAACTATCTAAGAAACTGCAGTTCTGGAGGAAGAGATATCGAAAGGCCCATGATGTTCTTGTGCATTCCTTGTTCCTTACTACTTTTTTTTTTTGGTGTGACAAGAAAAAAAAAAAAAAGATTAATCTGTACAAAATTTAACTAGTTTGTAGACAGAAATATCACAAAAATTTGGGACTTCATAAAACTAAAAAATCAGACTGTGTCTCATTCTCAAACAGCAAAACCAAACACAACACTAAAAGGCTTCAAACAGATTAGAATAAAAAAACTTTTAAAAAAGGTTTTTAAAAAAGGTTTTCATCAGTAAAAGTCCATTAAAAATTCCCAAGTGAGATCTGTGACCAAAAAAATACTGTAGTGTAGATGGTGCCACCTCTACCACTTCCCCCAATCCATTCTTTCAGATGAACTCAGAGTGGCCATAGGAAAATAAGGAAGAATCCAGAAGAAGGAAGGGAAGAAATAAAGCAGAGTTAAGAACTATGTTTTGGATGTTTTTCCTGACCATCAAACTAATTGGAAGTAATATGTCAGAACCTACTAAGTTTCTGAGGGAACTAAACCACTAAAGAAGCTACAGTCTCCAGTAAAGGAGGCAAACGGTCTGATCACAGTCCCAATAGGCATTTGAAGCAGGTCCTCAAGAAACAAAGCAAACAAAGAAACAAAAACCCCCTTTTTCCTTCACTCTTCTTCCATCCTTATAGGTTAAACAAAATAACATTGGGGTTCAAACCTTCACCACTGGGAAGGTGTCTCCAGAAGGTCTCTAACATTGGTTACCTACATCACTGCCCACTTCAGATGTACTCAGGGAAGATCATGGTGAAGGGAGAATTTCTCAGAAGATCATGACAGGGGCTACAGAGAACATAAAAAAATGCTATAGGGGCAATTTTGGAATAAATTGGGGACAAAATAATGTTCCTGGGACAATTTTGCATCATTTGATTATCTTAGCCAGCCACAGACACAAATACAGCTAGGTATTGTTTTTTTGAAAAAAAAAAAAAAAGCCCACATGGTTAAATCAAATAGATTATTTTCTCTTAGACAAGATGAATACACATAAATCCCATGTATAATTTAAAATATTGCTACTATAATTAAAAACACAAATTTTAGAAACCCTTTAAAATAAGAAAAACATTGGGTTACTGAAATCTAATGTCAATGGAAAGCTTTTTTCCTCTCATGGATTATTTTGTCCCCTATAACCTATTTTGACATACAAAAAAAACAGTTATAGTTTTAAAATAATGACATGATATAATTTATTATTGCACTTCCATACCCATAGATTTCAATAAATCATGTAACCACATCATATCATTAGAATTACTAGAATATGTTTTATTCAATAGTTTCTCTTTGTGCCAACAATTATTATTGTTTAATCATTTATTTTTGCCACTGAAAAGAAAGATTTTAAAAGTTCGACATGCCTTAATTATTTCTAAAATTCTAAAGATTAGCAACGTTCCTCTACCACTGGCTTGGCAAGAGTACTATTTCAGTTGGAATTTCTCTCTGTTCAGCCTACCTCCTTCCTCATTTTCTATGAGTAGTCAAAATAGCAGAGTATCACTTTTGGAGTGACATGGCATTTCAGGAAAAGCCCACACGACAACTGTTTAAAATATTCTTTGCAAGCTTCTGACTGAGAAATAAAACACAGGCGATTCGGAGAAAGCTTTAATTGTACTCAGATTCTATAATAGGAGAAGAAAATGAGATGCAGGAATTAAGAAAAACGGGCAGGATTATAAATCCAACATTTCACTGAGCACCTTCTATACACAAGACTCTCTATGGGGCACCCATAAAATCATAAATAGAACCAGAATCATTGTGAACCAAAAAAAAAAATGACAAAGCAGGATTCCCCCCTTGATTCAGCCCATGCTGAAACAGAGAAAAGGTTAAAGTTATTTTAAAAAGGAGCTGTCTAAGGCAAAGATAGAGACAGTCACTCTTTGGAGCTGGAGATACTATTTTCCTTTGAGTCTTCTTTTATCCTCAAAAACTCAGCTCACCACTCCTCACCTAGCAGCAGAATTAGACAGATCTAAGACCAAAAATGTCCATGAGAGACCAGGCACAAGAGGAGTGCAGCACAGACTTGAAAGGACTTATGAGCTGCTGGACTTGGAGAGGGAAAGAAAATGGTGAGGAAGCTGAAAGCAGGCGACCAGGGAGGGATAGCTCTTTCAGAGCACAACATGCATTTGGCCATGAAGTGTATCCCAAGACACTGAGTCAAACTTCCATGAATGGATCTCAGTCAAAGCTAAAGACACTAAAGGTGGCAGTGAAGAATCTTCACTCTGGGAATGCACAGGAGTGAGAGCAGATTTGCTGGAAGCTGAAGAAACTGAACACTCTCCTTTCTAGTTGTGACTTCATCATTTTTATTTTTATAGGTCATTTTTATTACCCTCCTACTAAGCTGCACCAAAGGGACTCTGGAACCACCTTGTATAAAGCAATGATAAATGTGATAAATGCTTAAGAGACTAATTCTCCTCCTCTGGCAGATAGGCAAGTTCAAGGTGTGAGTATCAAGTTAGGTTTTAGTCTCAGGTCCTTATAAGAGCAAAAGGTATGAAGTGACTTATATAAGGGCAAAAAATCTTATCCCGGAGAGGTCATTGCAAAATAAATAAATAAATAAATAAATGGATTCATACATACAAAATGAGGTTTTCAATACAAATTCAATGAAAATACGACCCCATTTTAAGCTGTAAAACTGGAGTCAATAGGAATTAGAAACCAAGTAATGTGAGAAGTGAAGAATTATTCTGGGGGGAAATTGCATATATAATGTAGATACCCTGCATGCATATTATGGGGCTGCCATAGGCTTAGCTGCACCAGCAAGAAAACTTCCAAAATAGTTTGAACAAGGTACATGGTATCAGAGATAGAAGTGATTAAGCTATGATGTTCAGATTTGGAGATGTGTACAGGCTTCCTGGATAAGCTATGCTGGGCCATTCAGGCAGAAAGAGAGACATGTAAGACAGAAAGACCAGGAAACTGAAAACACGATGATCAAAGGAAATAGAAAATGGATAAGCATCATCATCTGAATATTAAATGCCATAATTTTACTGAAACAAAGGATATGTTAAGTAAAAGTGGCTTGAAAGGTAGCCTTGGGCTATATGGAGTGTGACTGTTTTTGATAAGCAATGAGGAAACTACTGAAGATTTAGAAGGAGGAAAAAAGCCAGTGAGAGTAACATTGTCTGCACTACAGGCTGCCCAGCAGGCCCTGCGCTAGAGAAGTTTTCCTCCAGCTCTTAACAAATGCCTATAATGGCTGCAATGTTACATACCGCCTCCTGTCCCTAAAAATAAAGGATCAGAGGCTTCAGTGAATTGGGTTTGTTTGTGCAACAAAGTGCTCACTATCATGCTGTTTAGAGGTATTTTTTAAAGCCAACTTAAAAGAAAACTGTCAGCAAACAGTTCCAGAGGAACAAAGTCCTAAATATAACTATGGCCCTTGTTTTAGTCATTTTAAAATTTGTTATATTTAGTGAGATGTTTCAAGTAACACTCTTCTGTGAACAGAAGCAGGAAAGACCCCAAACATAGGCCAGATAACAATACCATATCAATAGCAAAATACCTTTCCAAACTACACACAAACCATTTTAGTATATCCCAGACCAAAACTGAAAACTGGCTGTAGTCACCAGCATCCTAATACAGATTTATTCATTTCTTATGGTGCTATTATCCAAAAGGGAAATGATGGGACTTGAGCAGCACACAGGCTGAGACAAGAAAGATATATTGAACATACACCAGTCTGGTATAATTAACAGTCTCAAAATACTTCTGCATTTGAGAAGTGCTTTTTTCTTACCTGGAGCCATAATGCATATATTTGATTCCACCACTTTGCCTCTTTTGGCAGCAAGGCTCCTATAACACATAAAATTAAGAACTCCATAATCCCTATGATAAGGAAATAAACTTTTCCTTCTCAACATCAACAGTCTTGGCCACCATAAGAATTTGAATGCAAGCTTTACAAGTCAGTGAGAATAAGAAGGATGGAAGAATTATCTCCCAGCTCAGAGTCACATCTGCAAAAGGTGAACAGAGCCAGAGAGAGTTCTCTTTTTATCCAACTCTGATGTTTTGTCACCAAAAGCCTATCATTTATAGGAGAAATATATAGATTTTATCACCTCCTTGAAGGACTGAATGGGAGGGACATGGAACGATCTGGGGACAGGCATAGAAAGTAGGATAAAATAACCCCCTTCTGCTGATGAAAGATCAGGATAGGGTTTAAACTTCACCTTTTTCCCCTTCTTTGTCTCTAATTTGATATCTAATAGCACAGAGACCCAAGCTGATGCTGGCTAATGACGGATGGGATTGTACAACCATGAGCTTCCAATGCCAACTCTGTTGCTTCCTAACTGAATCTCACTGAACCTCAACTTCCTGACATTTTTTTTTAAAAAATCATTTATTTATTTTTTTTCCTGACATTTAAAAACAGAATCCTATTACATATTTTCAGAGATTGTTGAGGAAATTTAAAAATAATGCATGTAAAAATACTGAATACTATATACTAAAAATATATTCAATGCCTATGTTTCCCTTCAAAATCCTGATACATACTCCTTTTTATAATAAAATGTTTATTGAAAAAACAATAAAAGAAAAATATGACCCATAATCTCCCAACCTTTAATGAATGGCTAAATATATTTTTATATGTTTCAACTTAATCTATTTGGTATATGTATATTTTGAAATTTTTCCAAAATGGTATAAAATAAACCCAGTATTTTTTGTGACTAGTACATTTTAAGATTTAAAAAAAAAAAAACTTAAAATGTTATTGTTTTTTCATTTACCAGTCTTGTATTAACTGAATCCTTTGCATTCATGCTAAAAGACATTCTTTGCTTTGATGTTAGTTAAATATCTATCTTATCTTCAAGCTCTTTTCTGCTTTCTTTCTTTTTTTCCTTTGATCCATCTGCAATTTATTTTTGTATATAATGTGAAGTAAAGGACTCTTTTTCTTTTCCAGAGAGTTTGCCAGCATTTCCAGAATCATTTCTGAAATAATCCTTCCTTTCTTTACTAATTTAAATGCCACTTTTATCATATACCAGAATGGATGCCAAGATGTTTTGCCAACTTTGATAGCCGAATACTGCCTATATGGAGCATTCCACGGCCCTATGCAGGCCCGGTAGGAAAGTGTGCCAACATCCTTCACCAGTGAATATTTGCCATAGCAACAAGATGCCACAAATGTCCCATCTCTGCTCTAGTTGGTTAGTTTCTAGATTTTCTAGCTCAAGTCTACTGTGGCTTTGTGATATATATGTAAAATCTTGCAGGTAGAGTACTCTTTTATTTTTCTTCTTAATCAAATTATTCATGGCCATTTCCTAATGTTTATTACTCCTGATGAGTATCATATTCACTTTATAAGTCTCTTCAAGAATTTTGGTAGGATTACTTTATAATCATAAATTTACTTTTAAAATATTAAAAGAAATGTCATCTTTACAATAATGAGTCCTTCTAAATAGAAATATAAGTAGTTCGATTAAGTCACACATTGTCTCAATTCTAAAAATGTGTGTATTTGTATTCATACATTTACATACACACTCATGTATGTTTTGTTATATGCTTAACACGTTTTTGTAAAGTTTGTTCCAAATACATGTTATGTTATTTGTTGCTATTATGAGTGGAGGATATTTGTCCTTTGAAGGTGGTAGTCCAAAATACCTTAAGATGCTAAAACTGACACTATCCAGAAAAATGTTACACACAAGTTTATATTTAGATATCCACTGGAATTAACTCTTTTCATGAACTAACCAAGAGTCCACATACCTGAGGCAAAAAAAAAAATATGAAACAAGCAACAAAGAAGTATGTAAATTATTAAAATATTTTCTAAGGTAATGTGTACTGCCAAGTCCTGACATACATTTTCCTAAGACATACTCTTCAACTCATTTGTCTACTCTATAAAATTTGTCTCTCATTAGTATTTTATTTTAAAAATTAGTTTCTTCATATTGTTTCAGAAGTATTATCTAAATTTGAGTATTGAGTACATAGTTTCTTTTCTCTCTTTTTTAACAAAATAAGCATAGGTCTGAAATCTGCCTATTAATTGTAATTTTGTCATATGTCACACATTATAATATTTTTCCTATCACTGGCACTATTTTCTTAATTGTCAGTAATTACAGTTTTGATTTCCTTTTGATCCAAAAATTTAGAAAAGTGGTTTTCCTTTTATGTCTCCAGTAATTTCCTTATTTAAAAGCTTTGTTATTAATTTATACTGTATTGCTTTGTGGTCAGATAATGTAAACTGTTCTCTTTCTAGTTTGAGATATTTATTTAACCATATTAATGATATCCTCAACATTTTTTCCTAAACCATTTGTCAAAGGCTCAGAATAACTGTATACCTAACACAATTAGTCTTCGTTTGCAGAAGTTTTGCTTCATAAATATGAAGAGACAGCATTCCAGAACTCTAGAGTATTAGAAGTAAAGACACTTTGGAAGCCCCAACATTAATTGCTCTTTCCTTCCAGATCATGATGCAGTTTTACAAATGATGAGCTTGTTTAAAGAATGAAAAGAAAAAGCCCTCTGAGAGCATATAGATCATATAGGGTTTCCCAGAATGGTGGTAAAAGCCTACATATGAACAGATTCCACTATACCAAGTATGCTACTGCCCCTTCTCCTTTGTGAGGTCAGTACCTGGACCCCACCTGGGTCAGGAGAGTCAAGGACAGCTGCATTAGAGGCAAAGGAAAAGCCAGCCCAGGCCACCCCATACCCAGTAATCAATGCATCCTCCATCTCTGTACAGCCTATTCTCTTTTGTTTAATAATATACCCTGCACCAACTTATGGCAAATCTAAAGCAAATAATGTCTTGGTCTCCGTTTTGCTGATTTAAATCACCTAACAACAAGGATACAATTTAATAAATGTTATTCCATTTAATGTTATTTTTTGTGTTGGTTTTGGTAAATGAAGTACCCCAACTGCGTTTTAACTGTAGGTATTTCTGTAAATTATTTAAAATATATTCATCTCTTCCTTACTTAATGCTTTTTGTCTTACATACCATGAGTTGTTATATCATATTCCCTTTTGACTATATATGAGTTAGAATATATTTTAACCCATTATTGGATTTTAACCTTGCTGGGTCATTTTATAAAACAACCTAATCTGAGAGACTCTAGCTTTCAAAGAAGAAATGTGACACATTTGTACTTATTCATGTAAGTAAATGTCTCATTTTACTTAGGGACTATCAGACAATAGCAAGACTAAAATGAGTTACTTCATTCATTTACACCAGGAGGGAGAAGCATGAGGGATTTTGCTCCCACTGGTGGTTTTCTTGGATAAGAGTCAGCTGCAAGACCCAAATCCAAGGGTGTTCCAGGAAATTCAGATTGATCCATCAGGAATTCTTCAGATCTCTTACATCTGCTTTCAAAACCATATGAGAAAATTTAAAAAAAAAAAGAAAAAAAAACAGAGAACTTATCATTATTTGCCACGAAGTACTGTAAGCCCCAGAAAAATAACTGTCTCATGAAAGGAAAACAGCAATTGCGGAAAAAATTTAGTACCCTTGTAGTATGTTCTGAAAGTAAGACAGAAATGGATTCAAGATTACTCTCCTTGAACTTAAAGTTCTGCTTTGTGAAGCTAGGTTTTGTGTGTGAGAGTCAATAAAACATAACTGGTGGACTCCCCGATTCTTTACCTCAGATTTCTGATGTAGGACAGGGGGCTATCCAAAGGCAGAATAGTGAAATGCATTCAAAGATCTGTGAATGATTAGTATTGATTTCCCTAAGAAGATGCTCACAAAATAAACAGGTTTTTCATTGGAAGACAAAAAATTTCTTTCCCTGTATACATGACTCTGAGGCCTGTTGGCTACACCAGGCAAAGGTAGTTGTTTGCTTTAACTGACAAAAATAGAAACCAAACAATGACCTCAACAGGAGATACTTCTTCCACAGGTTTTAATTTATACTTATCTAAACTGATAATATAAACAATATAAACTAATGATATACTAAAACAATGTAGCTCTCTATTAATTTCTTAAGTACATTTTCTATTATTCACACCATCAAATTTTTGAGTGGTGGACTTTGCAAAGCATTATGAACAGTATTACTAAAGAGAGAAGCCATTTATAAGTTATACATTTCAAAAGCTGCTCCTTGACAAAAAGAAAAAAAAACAGATCCCTATGTGTTATTAAAATAATAAAGTCTAGATAGAAATATTTTGAAAAATAACTTTTGGTTTTATTTCACTAGGTATTTGAATAAAATTGATGAGCCCATAAATCAAATGACCAATTAGAGCTTTAGATAAAATTGAGTTAAGAGAAGGCTTTCCACATTTAGTTCTACTAAAAACAACACAGATATCATTTAATAAAAACAAGCTTCCTTTGATATCTGCTTTATTGCTTCAATTTCTCAGACATATTGAAGGGAAGGCATTTTG
Organism: Callospermophilus lateralis; assembly: GCF_048772815.1. NCBI lineage: Eukaryota > Metazoa > Chordata > Mammalia > Rodentia > Sciuridae > Callospermophilus > Callospermophilus lateralis. The sequence continues at coordinate 76,201,966 of NC_135305.1, read as the reverse complement.
TTTTGTTTTGGTATGGGCTATATTTTCATAAAATTCATGTTTATGCCAAAATAGACACTATGCATACACATAAACATATTTATATGCATATAAACACACATGCGTAAATAAATACATATCTACGGTTAGGGGTGTGTGTGTGTGTATGATTTCATTTTATCCTATCCAAAAACATAAATTTGACTTTTTTGACTAATTATTTCCTATGTGAAATTAACCTATTCTCAGATATTTTTATTTGGCATTATTAAAGATAGTGTAATATGGTCAGCAATTAAGTGAAACAAAATAAATTTATTTTATAAATATACACAAACATAAAATAAATACATTGTTTATTAAATATACTATAAATACACAAATATATAAATACGTATACAATATGCACTAAGTAATTTACTCTTTCAGAGATTGAGCTGTGGCATTTGCTTACACTGAAAGAAAATTTTTATGTATGTTGACATTTTTACAGGTGAAACCCCTCTGATTTGTCACCTGCCAGTTACTTTAATCTCTTACATTTTCCTAAATCTGCATGAAATCATTCAGTCACATTTGTTAGTCCCTGGGTACTGTCAGCATGGGGTTCCCTTGATAGAGTAGCACCTGATTGAGCTTCTTTGTCTATTAGGGCTTTCTTTTTTTGCTGCTTCAAAACCCTAGAAGCACTTCATTTTGCTGACTAACCATTTAAAGCATTATCTATTTTCAAGTCTCCAGATTCACTAGTTTTGATCCACCTTCTGAGGAATCTGAGACCTCCTCAGGTTTTCTGGAATGCAAGTTAAGTATTTCTAAAGGTGTAAAATTGAACCACTTCCATGTTCCCTTGTCTATTTAAAGGACCAGAATCTACTTAAAATCTTAAAGGAAAAATATAAAAAACAAAATTATTCTCTTTATATGAGTAACTGTAAATTTTTTAAATGCTGAAATGTAATCGAATCTCAGTGAACTATCGTTACACCATTATTATCTCTGGAGGACAAAACACAAGAGATAGATCAGGATAGCTGCTCATTCTCTGTCCCTCTTTCCATACACACACACACACGCGCACACACACACACACACACACACACACACACACACACACACCACAAAGACATACACAGTCTGTCTAATTTCCAGAAAGAATAGAGTATGCCTGTAGAGACTGATATTTAAATTTCAAATTATACTAAACAAATTTACCACATTCACCCTGTTAAGACGACTTTAAGACTTACAAAAAAATTATTATCTTTATTATACCTACGCTTCCTCAAATCAAGTGTTGTAAATGTGAAAAATGAGTACATTGTCCATTCTTAATGGGAAAGAAAATAAACAGATCTTCCAGAATAAATGAGTAATCTATAGGGTTAATAAATACTATTAAGTGGTAAAATACCTGCAGCATTTTGTGAGTAAAACTTGAGCTTATTTTTAAAGAAAACCAATTTTTAGTTGCTACAGACTAAAGTGTGTGTGCCTCCAAATCCCTATGCTGAAATCCCAGCCCCCAGTGTGAAGGCATTAGGAGGCATCTACGAACGGCTGCCATCTATGAACAAGGAAGCAGGCCCTTGCCAAAATTTAACCATGCTGGCAACTGGTTCTTGGGTTTCCAGCCTCCAGAACTGTGGGAAATAAATTTCTCCTGTTTATAAGCCATCCAGTTAATGGTATTTTATTTTTATAGCGGCCTAATCTGACTAGGACATCAATGTTTTTAAGGGGAAAAGCCTATGATTGTTGATGAAATAAAGTAACTCTAAAAGTAGAAGTACTAGATTAGAGATGAACAAAGGGTTGACCCACAGATTATAATTAATTTGATGTTCACCCAGTCATCTCTGCATGCTTTTTCTTAATTCAAGAAAAGGAGAGGGAGCATCACAGTAGTGTTACGGTTAATAGAAGGAAGCCAGCATCAATATGGTGCAAGAATTAGTTCATGAATGCCAGCCTCATAAAGCAATAGAAATATATGCTAATCAATTCAATAATTAAACAGAAAATGGAAATGTGCATCAATTCAGGGTACCAGCAATACCAATATACCAAAGATGATGAATCAAAGCATTCTACCTATGAATCATGAAAAAGTATACATTCATTCTATGGAATAAAAATTATGGCATTAGAGAAAATTTAGTAATTTTTAAATATTATTTACATCTTGGATACAGAACTATTATAAATGTATGAATTTCATATCTTATTTAGAAGAAAGACTATTTCTACTTCTACACTGAACTTGTTTTGATAAAGTTTGTAAGCAAGCACAGTATCTGCCTCTCTGTTCCAGCTGTTTGCTGGCCCAAGCAACATGGATGGCATGTTCTAATCACGTGCACACAGAGGCCTGCCACCACTCCCATGCCCACCCCCCAGGGTTTTACTTATTAGGCCACCTTTTCCTTAGGCTCATTCCCAATCCTCCCTTGCTCTTCCAATACCACAACTTTGGTCCAGGAGAGTTAGAGAGCTCTCTTGTCCCCTTCTTGGAAAACACCCACCTAACTGAACTATAACACTCAATATCAATAATCAAAACATTGTTTTCATCTTGCCTATTCTGTTTTATTAATTTATTCTTTTTAGCTATACATGACAATAGAATCTATTTTGATATATATTCTACAAATAAAGAGTATAACTTATTCTAATTAGGATCCTAGTGTTGTGGAAATACACAATGTTGAGATTCGCTGTGATATATTCATATAGGTACAAAGGAAAGTCATGTCAGATTCATTCTAATGTCTTTCTCACCTCACCTCCCTCCCTTCATACCCCTTTGTTTAATCCAATGAACTTCTATTCCCCGCCACCTCTTGTTACGTGGTAGCATCCACATGTCAGAGAGACCATGCAAACTTTGGTTTGGGGGGACTGGCTTATTTCACTTAGAATAATAGACTTCAAATCCATCCATTTACCAGCAAATATCCTAAAGTCATTTATCTTCTTGCCTACTCTGTTTCACAAAAACTATCACTTGTTTTATGGGGTTACATTTTTGGAGTTCTTTGTATATCCTGGAGATATTAATGCTCTATCCAAAGAGCAGGTGGTAAAGATTTTCTCCCATTCTGTAAGCTCTCTATTCATGATCTTGATTGTTTCCTTTGCTATGAAGAAGCATTTTAGTTTGATGCCATCCAATTTACTGATTTTTGACTTTATTTCTTGTGCGTTAGGAGTTTTATTTAGGAAGCCCATTCTTGAGCCTACATGATAGAGTTGGGCCTACTTTTTCTTCTAGTAGGTACAGGGTCTCTAATCTAATGCCAGGGTCCTTGATCCACTTTGAATTGAGTTTTGTACAAGGTGAGATATAGGAGTTCAATTTCAATCTACTACATATGGACTTCCAGTTTTCCAGCAACATCTGTTGAAGAGGCTATCTTTTCTCCAATATTTGTTTATGGCGCCTTTGTCTAGTATGAGATAACTATATGATGGTTTGTCTCTGTGTCTTCTATTCTGTCCATTGTTCTTCAATCCTATTTTTGTGCCATTTTTGTTACTGTAGCTCTGTAGTGTAATCTAAGGTCTAGTATTGTGATGCTTCCTGCATTACTTTTCTCATTAAGGATTGATTTAGCTATTCTGGGAACCAACCTAGGTTCCCCTCAACAGATGAATGGATAAAGAAAATGTGATATATATACACAATGGAATATTACTCAGCCATACAGAAGAACAAAATTATGACACTTGCTGGTAAATGGATGGAACTGGAGAATATCATGCTAAGTAAAATAAGCCAGTCCCCAAAACCAAAGGCCTAATGTCCTCTCTGATATGCGGATGCTAACCCATAACAAAGGGAGGGTAGGGAAGGGGAAGTATGGCAGTTCACTGGATTAGACAAAGGGGAATGAAGGGAAGGGAGGAAGATGGGTATAGGAAAAACACTAGAATGAATCAGACATACTTTCCTATACTCATATATGAATACATGACCAATGTAACTCCACATCATGTTCAGCCAACGAATGGGATTTAAATTGTCATGGGTTACACTCCATGTAAGTATATGTCAAAATACACCCTACTGTTATAAATATCTAAAAAACAACAAATTTTAAAAACTATTACATAACCAATGGCATAACATATTAATTGTATAATTATTTTTTCCATAAACATTATTTCATTTCATCTTCAAAAATGACATGAGGATTAGCATTAGAGGACAGATATTGATGCCTGCTCTATAGCTGAGGAAATGGATATGATAGGGCCACATAGCTGTAGGGCAGCAACAATTCAGGCCAGTACTTCAGATTCTCACCTCGGGGCTCTAAGTGGTAGCTCAGGCTAGTGTGAAAACAGTTCCACATCAGGGCTTGAGCTGATTAAGAGAGATGGCTAAATTGTAAGACCCACTTACTCCTCAGCCAGGGCTCAAGGGCAGAGTATTATCTGAGACAATAGTGGTGGTCCACCCAAGGGGAAAGGCAAGCACTTATTAAGTGCTTGTTTTATGCCAAGTACCTTACATAAATTACCTCATTATTCTCCCAAACAACCTTATGAAGTAGGTTTTATCATGTTACTTTTGCAGATTAGGAAAATACATCTCTTAAGAGGTTAAGTGATCTTGTTCAAGGCTACACAGCTAATAAATAGGGTAAAATAAAAGTCAAAAGCATGTAAGCCTGTCTGAACTGGATGCTTATCTTCTTTTTCTGGAATACTTCTGCTTCTACTAGACACGCTACAGAGTGAGTAGAGGAGAAACACATGTGAATGCACATGCACCCACACTCACACACTTACATATACCCATACTACCAATAAACCATAAAATATCTGTGTGTATTTATATATGATCATATATAGCATATTGATATGGTTAAAACATACATATGCATGGTTTAATAAATAACAAAGAATGTTCATTCAAAGTAAAAGAAATACATCTAAGAGGGAATTAGTTACATTTTAATCCCATTCTTTGATTTTAATAATTAATTTTTTAGCTCTGTGTTACAAATTTTTTAATCTGTTGTTTTTGGTATACATGACAGGAGAGTGTATTTTGACATATTACACACACATGGACTATAACTTATTCTAATTAGAATCCCATTCTTATGGTTGTACATGATGTGGAGTTTCACTAGTGGTGCATTCATATATGAACATAGGAAAGTTATGTCCGATCCATTCTAGAATTAATAATTATTTGTACATTTGCTATATTCTAAATTATCTTACAACATGAATAACATGAATAAATTAATGCCTCCCACATTACTTTGGAAGTAGTCAGGTTAACTATCTAATTATAGAGTTCTTTTCACATTTTAAATATACCAAGATCAACAGAAAAGAAATTAAGTCACAAGTATAAGTTCACTATTTCCTCTTTAAAATTTAGCATATCTTAAATGCCAGCACACACACACACACACACACACACACACACACACACACTATCCTCTTTTTTATTTTTCCAAAACAAATGAAATTTCAAGGTAAACTGAAAAATGTCAGTGATTAGCAAAGAAGGGTTACTTCAAGAGTTCAGGTTTTGGTGTGTTCCTTTCAAGGCTCCTTGGGTTTCACCTGGTATCAAGGGAAGCAGCATTGCAAATGTGGCATTTACACCTCATTTCCTGCAATGGAATCTCTAATCTACTATGACATACTATTAAAGTAGAAAAACGTCTTCAATATTCAAGCAAATATTGAAAGAAAGAAAGTTCATCAGGATCTTTGGGGTACATGGACACAAAGATAAACAGAATAGCTCTTAATATCATTGTTAAGATCCTCTAAATATACATATTTTTCTATAATAATTACCCTAGAAGACTGACACTGTAACTATTGTCCATTTTATAGATGAATGAGTAAACTGAGGCACAGAGAGACATACTTAAGATAACCCTTTTTATATAACATATACCATAGGTCTTCAATAAAAAGTTTTTGAAATTATGGGACTTCACATAAATCATAACTTGAAATTTAATACATGAACAAGTATACTTTTTTATACAAAAAGTAACATGCTCATTGGTGCTCAGCTAGAGAGCACTACAACTGCAAATTAAAAAAAATTAAATATGCAATTTATAGTTTATTAAAATACACTACTAAGGACAGAGAAATCAGTTATATGGTTTCTCTATTGATTGCTTGTTCAAAATATCTTGTTCTCCTTATAACCTCCAACAGCTAGCTACTATCATAACATCACCATTATGACCACCCCCACCACTGACACAGGGAAGTCTGCCAGAAGCTTCCCAGCTGGTCAAGAAAGCTTTTTCTCTGGCTTTGGTAGATCATAGACCTCCAAAGGAACTAGAACTACTTTGGGCCCAGGTTGGTGTTTTAAATTTTTCAGGAAATAATTATACCAGCAGTGTCTTTTTAAACTTCCATCAAAACATTTGCAAACATTCAATACTGGCCCTAGGAATGGGAAGAGGTACCCATATTAAGCAAATAAAAACCTCTTAAGGATCAAAACCTTTATTTAGCAGCTGAAATGATCTTGAGACAATAGGAAACCCACACCTAGAAAACAGTCTGCTCTTGCCTTACCAGCTCTCTGCTGTGGTTCAATCATTGCTCTGCCATGCCTATCTTGGTTCTCAGGACTGAGAAGCCCTCTGAAGAACAGCAGGGCAAGCTCCTGCTTGGGATGGTTCATTGGTATCCATGTAATTCATTCTGCCTGGAAAGTCTGCTATTCTCACCGTTCCAAATTAGTGTGCTCAATCTCCTTAGCTCAGTGGCCTTCACCTTGCCTGCACCTTGGAATCAATACCTGAGAAACATTAAGAAATACTCATGCCTGGGCCTCATCAAATACAGAATCACAATTGGTTGAGTGTATGTTGCCTTATAGGACTGGTGAGGCTCATTCAGAATCCAAGAATACCTCATTTATAGTGAGAAAATAACAGATTAAAGAAGATCACCACTGTCACTGCAGGTTACAATTCAATTTCAATTGGAAAGTCCCAAAGTTGGCTTAAGATCTGCCTTTTCCTCAAGACTCTCAGGGAACAGCAACAGAGAGCACTATTACTTCAGTCTCCATATTAAAGGAAGAAAATGACCAATGTCAAAGAATTCTGTTCTTGCCCATTACAGGTAAACTAGTTTAGAACATTGATATATATATACAATATATATAGTGTGTACACACACACACACACACATTTACACACACACACACACACCCATAATATCACATTAGAGAAATTAATTTATTGTTCTTAAACCATTTCAGATACTTTACAGACACAAATCCCTAATTGATTTCATAATTATTTAAAAAGATATGAGACATGAGAATATGAGTAGCCGTGACAGATTGTAGCAATTAATAACAGAGCCATTTTTCCCCCGATATTGTGTCTACTATAGTGCTTTCAGGGAAATTAGTTCCCATTGTTTGTTTGGAGTTTTGTTGCACAATTCCTAATATGTTCCAATACATGTATTATAATAGACATAATTTATAGACACCAAAATAGACTTACTATCGTAACAATACTAGAGTCAATGAGATAAATATATACACAAAAAGATTCTTCATCACAAGCACTTAGTTAACTCACTAAATTAGAATTTTAGGAGGAACATTTGTTTTAAAAAGTTATTTAACTTCCTATGAACATTAATTTTTAAAAGCAAACAATAGGTTGATAGATGCCTGCTACAGAAAAGAAACAAAAATAGAATCTCCTGTACTTAAATATCCACATTAAAGTTATTTTTGCCGGGGAAAAATGTACACGTACATATTGTTAAACTGAAATCCATACCTTGATTATTGCTGCAGAACAACTGGCAACGTTTGTTTAGCAAATTTCATGCCAAGCTTCTGAAGTATGCACTCTACCCTTGTCCACACATAATTCAATATAAACACTTTTCTTCTGACAGACATTTTGAAAGATCAAAGTACAGAACAAAGGCAAAGAGTGACATGAAGCGCAAGTTCTGGACCATTGAGATGAATGGATGGATTAGCCAGAAAATTCACGATGACACCTCAGACCTGCAGAAGTGGTTCTGTTTATGTGATTATAATTTCAATGCTTAAGAGACCCAAACCTCTAAACAGCCATTTTCCTCTATGCTCCTTCAGGAAACTCTGCAATCTTTCAACAAGTCCATACATCAGTGCCAATCAGTGCAATTCACCTGACATCTCATTATAGGTTTTAAGTAACTGGATGTCATCAAAAGAGGACAAATAGTTCATTACACAAACCATTGTGGACCAAAGAGAACTCTTATGCAAAAAATGCATCAAACTAAATCCAGTATATTGCCAGCAAGGGCTAGATAAAAGTACAATAAAATAACCTTGTTGTAGAATATGCTCCTCATAGAGAGCACAATGATCCAAGTGCCTCACACCTACAATTTGCAGACTTACATTATAAGAAGCAGTGTTCAGCATGTGTGTGTGTGTGTGTGTGTATATGTATATATATACATATATATACATATATATATGCATATATAGTTGAAATAGAGAAAAAGATTAGGAATGAAGTTTTAACTACACAGACTTCTCTGATCTAGGAGTAGAAAAAAAGGAGAATGTTTGGGTTCACTAGCTGGAGTTCAGTGTTTTCAGCAATTTCCAGCCACCCTCTAAATTAATGTTTTCAGCAGTGTCGTATACCATCATGTTGATTTTAGAATATGGCAAAACATCAAAATCCTGGCCAATGTTACTCCTTTCACTGCTAGCCTGAAAGGATATGCAATTAATTATATCACAGATTTATGGGATTCTAACTAGAACCACACTGACAGGCTTGCTAGTGAGTACAGGAAGAAGGTAACGCACTTGGGGGCTGGAAGAACCTATAGGAACACATGCACAATGATTTGCAGGAATAAATTTACTTTCTTAATAACTTGTGCACCACCAGTCTGTTAAAATTCAGCCTCCCCACCCCCTTGGAGTATCATTATTTCCATTGACCAATTATATTTGTAGCTATGGAAAAAAAAGAGAGAGAGGCTGAAAAAAAGCAAGTCTTAAAAATCCTTTAAAAAAACAACAACAACAAAAAAAAAAAACACCTCTTCTTGAATATTCTTTGAACCTACAAAAAAAAATTATTGCATTGGCAGGTGGTGGAAAAGTTGACCTTATAATCCCTTCCTACCTGAGAGTGATTTAGAGATTCCCTATAAACCCTTTTTTTCCCTCCTGAGCAGCAGTTACACTGATGCAAACAATCCCACTTGGGGGCGGTGACAGAAACAGGCGCACTGAATGGCATACTTCCACAGTCTCTTCTTGATGGACCATGAAACACTTTTCAGAAGTTGTTCTGCATCATTCTGAAATGATGTTTAGAATAACAATGCTAGCTGTCTTGAGTCCCTTGGCTTCAGGTACAGCCTCCTTTTCTGCAAAATCCACAAAGTAGAAATTGGAGAAAATTTATTTGACACATAATGAGAAATGCCACTGAGAGAGTCAGTAAGTCAATAAAGACCAAAAGCTCAAGATAAAGTTTTCTCAAGATTTCTACATAAGGACACAAATTTACAAACATTTAAGTGAGAAGAAAAAGTATGAAAAACAGAAATGGAAAGGAAGAGAGATAAAAAAAAATGACTAGATCTAAAAGTGAACCGAGAGGTTCATTTTCAGAAACACAGAAGCATATTATGACAATATTTAAGTACTATTATAAAAAACAGACATAGGTTGTTAATTACTTTTTTTCTTTGAATTCACTAGAGGCTTTTACACTTTTTAAAAAATTTCAAAGCATAAAAACTTGTTTACACAAGCAGCATTTTACTCTTGTACTGTGACACTGAGACAGAACAGACTCAAAATTATTCATCAGCAACAACTCGGGATTTAATTTCATTTCTAATTTAGAAAAACAGAACTATAACATGATTCCTCCATTTCTTTATAGTTACAGGTACAAAAAGTTTAGGAATACCTTTCATTTTAAACACAGAAATGATACTGAAGTAGAACGAAGGGAAGAAAATTAAGAAAAGCCCTCATTGCATGGTATTTAAATAGTGTGAAAGCACTTAGCCAGGTGGTAGAGTTTCAAGGGCTGAAAAAATGGATTTAGTAGATTTTTAAACATTAGCAGATGGAATAAAAAATAATTTATAATCACTGTGTCTAAATACCAGTAAGGATTTTTGTCAGCAATGTATTTAAGGACAAGGCTGTGGCCATTATACCCCTTGCTCCTGCCCATGGCTGCTGTGGATGGCATTTTCCTTCTTAACTTGGCCGGTGGTTGTGGAAGAATTTCTGTACCCAGTTTTGCTGCCTTGAGTGTGTATGTGAAAGCTGGACATGTTTATTCTACTTCTCCAGCATAACCCAGTGGATCCTCGTGAAGCCCACACAGTGGAGAGGTGAATGTTTCAACCAGCACAGACCAGACGGCGTAGGAAAGGAATGGAATTGAACTGGTGACCTCTTCCCATAAAATTAATTTAAACTCTTTTTTTCCTCTCAGGAAATAAAGCACAGTTTAACAAAAGAACGTGTTTTGTTTTACAAACACTGAGTATATACGAAAGGCAAAGCTCTCATCGATGGAACTGCAGTCCAGAAACAGAACCCTGTGTTTGATATATGACCCATTTGATCTGTGGCATTAGTGACACTGCAGATCACTGGGTAGTCAGGGATACTTGGTTAACCCGATGGAAAACAAAAATCAAACTGGATCCCTACCTTGTGCTTCTCACAAAAAAATTCCAGGTGAATTAACAGGTAAAATGTAATTGGTAGCTTGAATTTTAGAAAAAAAAATGCAGGGGGATATGTTTATGGTGCTTCATAGGAAAGAACTTTTAAACAATACATAAAAGAGTGTTAACTATTAAACAAAAATAACAATAAATTTCAATCTATCAAACTTTAAAACTCCCATTATCAAAGGACAGTAAAAGAAAGCAAAAAAAAAAAAAAAAAAGGGATCTATGATCTGGGAAAGTTTACACAGGATTAGTATTAGAATATTTTAACAACTTCTATGAAGTCAACAAGAGATAGAAGCAATCCCAAAGAAAAATAGACAAAAGAGGTATTTCTCATAAAAAGAAACATTATTCTGGGGGAATAAAAACATAAAAATATACTCAAGCTCATGAGTATAACTAGGGAAGTGAAAATTAAGATCACATAAACATTGTCTAGATGACAAAAACTAAGAAATCTGAGCTGGTTGCGGTGTGGCGTAGGCCTCTATTCTCAGCAGCTCTGGAAGCTGGAGGATCGTGAGTTCAAAGTCAGTCTCAGCAAAAGCAAGGTGCTAAGCAACCCAGTGAGAGACCCTGTCTCTAAATAAAAAAAAATATATATAAAATAGGGCTAATGACGTGGCTCAGTAGTCAAGTACCGCTGAATTCAATCCCCAGTATCATGGCTCAGTAGTCAAGTACCGCTGAATTCAATCCCCAGTATCCTTCCCCCCCAAAAAATCTGAATATTATTTAAGAGTTGGTAAAGATGGAGCAACAGGAACTCTTGCACAATGGTAATGGTGTGGGGTATAAATTGGCTCCACCATTTAAAAAATAATTTGGAATTATTAAACTGAATATGTATCTACCCTATGACTCAGTAATTCCACTTCCAATATGCCTCAAGGGAAAACTCTATCTGTACCAGAAACACACAGAAGCATATTCAAAAGAGTATTGGCCTAATAGCAAAAAAACTAAAACAAGATGTAAACACCTGTTGAGGAAAAAACTAATATATAAGCCAATATGTTATATTCATTTCATCTGTAACTCTATTTGGAAGTTACTATTATCATTCACATGTTAAAGATTAGGAAGTGGAGTATTTTGTCCTAGGAAAAGGTTAGTTTTATTTGCTTCTGTATGAAAACAGACCTCAGAGTAGGGCATTTCATTGCTATTCATTCCTTTGATTGCATTTCCTCTTCCTAGACTAAGCATTCCTGGAGAAAGATCAAATAATCCTGCAGGGATTCAGCACAAATCCATGTGATAGTTACTTCTGTATTTCTGTTGACTAACTTCACACAATGCCAGGTGATCCTTCATCCCAGAAGGATGAATGGGTAAGGCACACACCACTTGATCACCAATGTCAGGAACTGCTCACAAGCATAGCTTTTTTGCCTGCTGATACTATGTTGGCCTCAGAATCCTTCTCAACACAATTTTTTTCCAATGCTTTTTTTTTCCTTTTTTAACTCTCTGTCCCATCTCTTAGTATCTATGACTTCACTTACACATTATTTTACAATCTCTCACCACTGTGTGACACTCTACTGCCATGGTATAGCATATTCTATTTTTTGCAGTTCATGAAGATAAATAAATTTCATCTCAGTCCCATTGCATTTTAAAAGAATCATCTAATATCATTCCAGCCCTGCTTATTTTTGTTAGTTTCTTTAAAGAATTAGCAATATCTATTTCCTCTCTTTGTTACCTATTCTTTCCTTCCTGTTTTCTCCTTAAGGGCTAGTAGGCAAATTCAAAGGCTAGTTTAGTCTTAATCTCATTTGTCTTCTCTGATGCAGCTGAAGATATAGACCAGGACTTATCATATTTTAATGTGAATCCCTGGGGATGTTGTTAAAATGCCAATTTAACTGTCTCAGGGCTTACTGAGGTGCTCAATTTCTAGAAAGCTTCCAGGTGATGCCCACACTGCTGATCCATGGACGACCCTCTGAGTAACATTGCTAAATACAACTCTCCATTTTTGAATCACCATCTCTTCTTTTTACTTCCAAAAAGTGAAGTGAAAAAAACTGATTATTTCCACATTTTTATTGCCCATTTTGTGCCCCCTTATTGATTTGTTTTCTTTTCCTTTATGCCTAATCTTTTCAAATTTCTGATATGAACACATATAATACTATTATTTTAGCACTTATGTGCCAGTCACTGTGCCATAGAGCTTCTATTATCTTAGTCCTTACAAGAACCCATGAGAAGTTTCAGTACCATTAAGAAACAAAAACAATGCACAACTAGTTTAGAGTAAAAATTCAGTCCCAAGGAATTTAATTAGAAAGACTGAGATTTCAACCTTGGCATCCTGCTTCACAATAGTTTTATTCCAGAAATCATGAGTAAGTCAGCTATGCCCACCTTGCACTCTAAGGTAAGTGGACAGAAGGTGTGGTAAAGATGGGGGAAAGGTTCCAGAAAGAGGGCTTATGAACCATTGCAGGAAATGAGATAGATGAGGTAGAAGAACGAGTGGATTGCTATTGCAAAATAATCTGATAAAGTCCAACTACTCAAAATAAAATTTCTGAGGCTGAGTAAAAGTTGAAAAGTTTAGGAAAAGTTGGACTGAGACATGATAAGGCATTTTGCCAGGTGTTTTAGCCAACTTTTTCATCTCTGTGACCAAAAGACCTAACAAGAAGTACATAGAGGAAGAAATGCTTATTTTGGCTTATCGTTTCAGAGGTTCAGTCCAAGGTTAGCCCACTCCATAGCTCTGGGCCCAGAGTTAGGCAGAACATCATGACGGAAGGAAGTAGTGGAAGAAAACAGCTCAGGACATGGCAACCAGAAAGACGAGAAGAGAGCTTCGCTCGCCAGGAACAAATTATAAACCCAAAGACACAAGCCCAGTTACCTGTCTCCTCCAGCCACACCCTACCTGACTGCAGTTACCACCCAGTTAATCCATAGGTCCACCGATTAGGTTAAAGCTATCACTATTTAATCATTTCACCTCTGACACTTTTTGCATTGTCTCACACATGACCTTTGGGGATATTTCCTATCTGAACTGGGACACCAGGGAAATCTCTGAATGGACTGATCCAGTGTGCTGCCCTTTGAATACAAATGCAAAAAAAGTCATATTCTCAGAACTGGGATCAGCCACACAGGAGACACCTGGTAATGTTACCTTTTGCCTATATTTATTCCTTCCTCAATGTTCAGTCCACTGGTCTTCTTTAATTAACCCTCATAACACTGCACTTCTGAGGGGCAAATTAGAAGCAGAAAACGTTTCCATTTTGTAAATAGGAAGCAGATGCAGTGACTTAGTGGCACTTAGTGAATCAATAACAGAACTTCAAAATCAAGCCTAACTCAGACCCTACTGATTTATCTACACAGCACAGTACCAAATGCAAACCCCAAAACATAGCACAACAAATGATGACTTCTGTCTTAAGAAAACATACAAAGGGAAACTCTTCAAAATTCTTTTTCTTTTTCTTTTCTTTCTTTCTTTTTTTCTTTTTTTTTTTTTTTGCTAATTTAGAACGAATTCTACAAAAATGGGCAAAAATTGGCCAGTTCTTCTTCTAAGATCAATAATTAATAAATTTCTTCAAGAACATAAAATTATTTAGAAGTTTGCCCATTAATCCTCACAATCATCTTTAGAAGTAATCTGAGATCAGAGACTAAGAAGTTACAAAAGATATGTACCTCAATTGAAATGAAGAATAAAGTAAAGAAGGAAATTATATGAAAATCCACTGTGGCTAAAATAAAAGCCATGGATTAAAGGTTCTAAGAAAAACCACCTAATTAAATCCTATCCTTCCTTAAAAGAGATAAATAGAATTAATTATAATTAATGGTTGTAATTACTTTCATAATGTGCTTTTCTTGTCATAAACATTCTTTAATCAATCCAAAATGCAAAATTGCTTATTAGTGAGTTTACCACTTTAATATGTTTTATCAACACATGTCTAAAACTGGCACCTCTAGGTACTTGAATCAATCTGGGATAATTTTTTTTTCCTCATAAATTCAACACTTTTGCTAATTGTCAGGCATAAATTCTTACTAGAAGGGAGATACAAACTAAACATAACAAAGCATATTTTCTGACCTTTAAAAAATGAGCCAAAACTTTTATTATTCAGGATTGCTCTACCTTCAAATACAATTCATGAATAATTCTTGCTAAGAGGTAGACAGTATAAAAGCCAGGATATGAAATTTAAGCAGGGCTGTGTGTGTAGCTCAGTGGTAGAGGGCTTGCCTAGCATGAGTGAGTTCCTGGGTTCCATCCCCAGCACCTCAAAAGGAGGGGCAGGGAGAAAGGAAAAAAATAGAAAAAAAAATCCCCAGCATGATTAGTTGATGTGTAATGTGAATAAGGGTTATAATGTGAATAAAGGTTATAAGAAAAAAGACTTTTGCTCACCTTTTGAAATCTCTACTTGTATGCTTAACATTTGCACTCATAATAATGCCAAACTATTTATGTCTGTATAACCTATGCCTATTTATTGCTTTTCATGCCTTTATGAATCTTAAATCTCCACATTCCCCAGTGTTTAAAATTGTTATCATGATTTTGATGACTGGGTCATCCAAATTACCAAGAAACTTGTGTTTCTAAGTTATCAAGATTGATATTTTTATAAAAAGTTAAGGTTCGTCTACATACATAATATACATATACCATTCCCCTCCATCACAGATGTATAATAAACTAGGTTTACAACACATAAGCATCACAGATTTCTATCCCGTGACAATAGAATCCTTCAGTGTCTGCAGTCATATAGTGAAATTTGGAAATGAGGACTGAAACATGATAAATGCTGAGAGTCCACATGGTCAAGTATGAAATGTTAGATCATTTGCAGCCTAACAGCTCATTCTGTTCTCCCAGAAACAATTCATAATCAGTGAGGAGAGCTACGACTCCCAGGAGAAATGCAGAATTCGCTGGTGCTCCACTTGCTTCCCCAAGGCACCTCCTTAGGAGCAGAGAAAGCTCTAAGTCAGCCCTGAGATGGTGGCCCACGCTGAGTCAGCACTTGTCCTTGAACCAAGAAATTCCAGAAGGGTGGGGAGCTGGCAAGGAGAGAAAGGAAGAAATACAGAGGACTAGGAGGAAAATAGCATATCATGTACTGACGGTAGGTCTCCTGAGTACATCAGTAATAAATTGGCTTTCCACCAAAATGTTTTTCTCTCTCTCTCCCCCTGCAATAAAGGAAACAGTACATTAAAGTGTTTTGTGGACTATGGACAATTTGGAAAATTACACATTTGCAACAGTATTGCTGTATGAATTAAAGCTAAGGTCTTTTCCTTAAACAGAAGTAGTATTAAACATACAGTCAACAGAAATCTAATCCTCAGTAAAATTTTATACCTATTGAGTCAGTCAGTGTTTCTAAAATAAGAGAAATGAATGTTTCGTTTGGTTTCCCTGGTGTAATATAACTAAATGTCACTGTTTACCAAATACACGAAATGAGAATGTTTAAATTAAAAATTTAATTTTAAAGTTTAAGTTCTTCCTGGGGCAGGGGCAGAAATGCTACCCAAAGGAGAAACAAGCATTCAATGGTGGAGATGTTAAAGAGACAGAAAGCTCTGGTGTGGGTAACCTCAGGAGAGAGGAAGTGGGTGAGGGAGCAGGTGCCATCCACTCTCACTTACGTGTGCACTGCTTGAGATACCGTTTCTCTCCTTGCTAGGCTGTACCAGAGAAAGGAATAAACCTCTCCAGCTTTTAGAAACTTTAGTATATTTTATGAAATACACTATTGTTCAAGGCTAGAAAGTACGGAGACAAAAAACAAAACAAAACAAAAATACAGCTGGGCAGGGGGGACCAAAATTTGCTAACTAAAACACTTCCTTATAATTCTCAGAAGATGAGAAACACCATTCTACTCTAGGAAACAGGCTATTTTGGAATAAACTTAATGAACTGAAAATTTGCCTGTAACTGTGGCATGTTACAAAACTGATACCAGAGGAGGATAATTCTTCTGCCACATTTCCAGTGTGAGAGTCAAACTGTCCCTCAAGAATAATGGACAGCCAGGCATGGTGAAGCATGCCTGGGATCCCAGCGACTGGGGAGACTGAGGAAGGATTGCAAGTTCAAGGCCAGCCTGAGCAATTAGGGAGACCCTCAGCAATTTACTGAGACCCTGCTTCAAAAAAAAAAAAAAAAAAAAAAGACTGGGGATGTAGCTTAGTGGTAGAGCACCGCTGGGTTCAATCCTCAGTACTTGCTCCTCCAACACTGGACAAAGAAATGATGTATTGTGAGAGTAAATAAGCATGAAGAAATTGTTGCAGCCCTTGAAAAGTAAACATCTACTAGTATACAAGACAAATGAATAAAAACTGTCAGAAATAAATAGTAATAACTTTGAAATGAGTGCCATCAAAAGTACTATAGGGCCTAAAGGAAAGAGAAATTATTCTTTGAAGGTAGAAATGGAAATCTTCAAAAAGGAGATGATACTGAAGTAGCCTTTAGAAGATATAAAGAGTGTATTAGGTTAAAGTGATAGTAAAAGAACAGGCATTGGATAGAAGGACGGTGTGGGAAATAGTGACTCTTAAGTTTGTTTTCTTTTCACAGCAAATGAGGAGCCTCTGGAAACTTTTCATGAAAGAGGGATGTTTTAGGAAGTGTAGGAAAGAAGATTAAAGCAAGGATAACAAGTTGTGAGGTTGATATGTGTCTAGAGCAGAGAAAATAAAGTAAGACAAAGGTACTAAAAATATTACCAATGGTGGTAGGGATAAAATGCTGAAATATGAAAGGAAAGAGGAACTTCAAAAGGCCACTTGTGTAAATGAGTAAAATGAGGGTGTACAGCAAGTCTTCTTGGTGAGAGAGATGATGAGTTTTTGGTTTTCTTTTACTTTTTGTTTTGTTTTTTTTTTGGGGGGGGGGTGTTTTCGTTTTTTTGTTTTGTTTTGTTTTGTTTTCCACAAATGTTGAAAAGAAATTGAAAATGTAGGACTATAGATAGGTCAGGAGGTTAGGACTGAAGACTAGTCCCTAAACTAGAACCCTAGTCAAATCCAAAAATTTATAAGGATTTTCTTAAAACAATCTAGAAAAGGCAGAGCAGAGGACCAAGAAGTAAGGAGTTGAGAGGGGACTGTGGACTGAGGGGGGGACAAGGCAGGAGGAGGAAGTGCTGCCAGCAGGTGCCTCAACAGGAGAGAAAATGGGTTTAGGTAAGTATTTTCAGGTGTGGGAAGGAGATCCATTGGAGACAGAAAGCGATTTCTGGGAAGTATGGCTACATGGAGGGTCATTGCACTGTTGAGTCGACTTTAGTGCAATTTTGGAAATTTCCTTAAGTTTAAGAAAAAAAAATGAATTGTAAGTTCAAGGCATGAAATGAAAGTTGAGGAAATGCAAGTGAAAGGAAGAAGGGAAGTAGAATGGTAGTTTGGGAAAATATCCTTCCTTCTCTCTTTGTCACCCCAATTTATAAGCAGCCATTAACAATGCCAAAATTAACAGGGCAGGTTGGGGCACAAACTGTTGTGGGCTCAAATATCAACCTTGAAATGTATTTGATATTGTCTTTGGGCAAATCACTTAGTCAGTATTCAAGAAATCCCAAATTATGTGATGGCTACCTTTATATGCGTTATTTCATTTAATTTTCATGACATTCTTACAACATGGTTATTTTATCTCAGTTTTCCAGTTTCAGAAGGATTAGTGATGATACCAGTATCTAAAAGATAGCTGGTAAATGTAAACCCAGAAGCCCAACGCAGGTCTGTTGATAACCGAACCTGTGTTCTTAATTACTAAATGAACTTGAGAGGGTATACCTGACAGTATAACTTACTACACCTCGACTTCAGTCAGCTTCCTGAGCACAGAGACTTGACTATCTCCTAGATCTTTGCTTCTACGCTTCTTATTTAGCATATACCCAAACCACAGCTATTTCAAAGTTAAACTCAAATGCCTCCAAGAGCCAAATAGGTAACACATGAATTTAGGGGGCTGAAGAGCCACCTAACTCTGAGATAGGGCTCAAGGAATACTCACCACCTAGTAGCAGTCAATGGTTGCCATGTGTAAAGCAAATCTATGTTCACAGATCTTCAATTTTTCAAAAGTGGATTAATACAAAGATATATATTCTGATAATTATTCCAAAGTGTTCTAAGATGACTATGTAGGGTAAGCAAAATATACAAGTCCTTTCAGCTGGGTCAAAACCCTACATGAGTGCCCAAAGTTCAATTTTACAATACTAGTAGCTAAGAGAACAATGCTATTTGCATTTCTCACAATTTCTGGTTGATGGAAAATGTCTGTATCTGAAACAGTAAGCCTTAAGAAGTACCTTGCATGACCTGATGAAGACGCATTCTGTGTTGAGGTCAGCTTAATAGCCTCCAGTGATTAACTGGTGTTACTGGAAATATGACCAACACCAGTATAGTGCTTCATACATGCCAGCTAATGTTCTAAGTGCTTTGCATATAGCTCTTAATCATCCTAAGATCTATAAGAAATGGGTGCATTTGTTATTCACAATTATGTGAAAGAAACCTGAAGCACAGAAAGGTTAAATAACTTGCTCAGGGTCAGAAAGCTAGTAATCTAGGATATGAAGACAATTTAGCAGTTTTCACAAATGTGTTAAGTCCATATTATTTTAATGTGTTACTTAAATATTTTGGCATTCATGAATGTAAATATATATATGAATATGCATTTGAGAGATAACCATTTATTCAAAGATATATAGATTATCTCAATTATTTTACAACCAATGTCAGCTTACATAAAACAAGAAACACAAAATATTAAGGCTTTTGAAAGTACTTTTAAGTATCCTACCAATTATTAACTACTACCTCAGTGTAGCCACACTTAACAAGCTGAAAACTATGTATACATTTAAAGAAAAAAAAATGGAGCTTTTTCTTCTACTGCCTACATCAGTGGACTCAATACATTATTTCCTATTCGTCAAGTGCAGGTGAAATTCAGTTGCAAGCATATCTGTTGACTACCACCTAATTTCTTCCACATTTACTTCAGCCCGTCTCCAATCCATTCTCCATAGAGCAACCAGAATTATCTTTTCAAAAGCTCAATCAGAGGATGTCACTGTTTTTCTTTTGCCCATTAAAGCCATTACGACACCTAGAAACAGATCCAAGCTCTTCACAAAGACCAATTGGTCCTCATTCACAGTGAGAGACCTTGACATCTGTTCATTTCTCACAACTCCAGGTCTTCCCTGACTCAGGAACTGTGTTCCACTTTCTAAAGAACTCCTTGCCCAATTCTTTATGTGGTGGGGTTACCAAAAGTAGCACACCCCCCGCACCCAAGCATTTTCCTAATTCCCCAGCCTCAAGTCAGCTAGGAGTTCCATGTCCTGTCCTTTTTCTTCTTTTAACTGATTTCAATCCATAATTACATATTACTTTTTGTTTATATGTTGATTTTTCTACCTCCTGCACTGATTATAATTTCACAAAGGCATAAACTGTGCTGTGCTCTCACTGTTGTATAGGTGGAAACAAACCATGTCCAGCACACAATTAGCCTGCAGTCACAGTTTAGTGAGAAAAAGAAAGAAGGGGGAAGGGAGAGATGGGAAGGAGAAAAATAAAGGGAGAAAAAAATTAACCATTAAGTTCACCCAAATTCAGTTTTTTTAAATCACTGGATTGTGTGTTCACACATTTCTCATTATTTCTTACTATTCGCATTTTTAAACTTATGCTTCTTTGTCATATATATATAGACATATAGAAAGAATTTCAGAACCAAAGCAAAGATATAGTGAGAGTCCAAATCTGTTTCAGATGTCTACATTGAAATCAACTTCTATAAATTCTATATCATCTTATAAGATCTCAAAATGATATAATTTTAAAGTTTTTTTTTTAAATTAAGTAACAATAGAGAAAACGCCACTGATAATGGGGATGAGAGAAGACCAGTTATTTCATAAAATGATCATTTAATACTAATTAGTTTTCCTCTTCAACCACTATTTATTGGTTTCTACTGTAAAATAATAATAATAAAAGAATAACCAAAAACCAAACCAAGATGTTTAAGTCTTAAAAATTGTTAAAAGCCAGCAGCTCAGGAGGCTAAGGCAGGAGGATGGCAGGAGGATGGCGAGTTAAAGCCAGCCTCAGCAACTGTAAGGTTTTAAGCAACTCAGTAGGACCTGTCTCTAAATAAAATACAAAATAGGGCTGGGGATGTGGCCCAGTGGTTGAGTGTCCCTGAGTTAACTCCCCGATGTTAAAAAAAAAAAAAAAAAATCTTACAGATTTTTAAGTCCTGTGTTCCTAATTATTCATACCTTAAGAACTCTGGAATTATATTTGTCTTTGGCATAGCCCAGTTCTTCCAATGTACTCTTATAAACTTAAAGAGATTCGGGGATTCTTGTCACAATCTCCTGAGCGACAGCCCTTTCCTATGCAAATGCTGGTTTTATTCTTTGATTCATTCTTAGGAGTTCCTAAAGGAAGGTCCTCAGACGTGCAGGTCCTCAGGACAAACCCCTGGAATGGGACAGTTAATCTGAAGCATTCTGGCTTTTCTGATGTTTGTGAGTTACTGCACTTTGCTCTGAAAAGGTAAAATTTCTGGGATGACATGTCTCTCAAATAAAAACATATGTGCTGCCCTCTAGAGACTACAAGGAATATTGACTCAACCAGATAACACCAAAAAGGAAAAAGAAAGCAGAACCTGCTGATCCTCACTGTTTGGTTGGCCTAAATATCACATTTGGTGTCAGGCTTCAGATTTTTTTTTTTAATATTTATTTTTTAGTTGTGGTTGAACCCAATATCTTTATTTATTTATTTTTATGTGGTGCTGGAAATCGAAAGGCTTTAGATTTTTAAAGTAAATAAACTTCACAGGGGGAAAATTAATTTTATTCTAATAACGATTGTCTGAAAAACAATTCTGTATCATTATTTTTTCTTTTCTAGTTTTTATGTGCATTTTTAAACAACTCTGTTTAGGTATGCTTATGTACTATAAATTTAGTCATTTAAAAAAATTCCATTTTAAATTTGTCAAAACATTTTAGTAGAGATGATGTGACATACACCCTTTGCTAAAAACGAAGATCTCCTCCAGAACCGAGATTCTCAGGAGGTTAGAACAGGGACTCAGTCTTTTGGAATGGGAAACTGGCTCTCAAACTTACTGTTACTCGAGAAAGGAACGTAGTTTTTCTGTACCTCAGTTTCCTCATGGAAGAATGGAGATAATAAAAGTTTTTATTTCATGTGCAAGTGGTGAGAAGTATGCTTGGAACGTAGCCCACAGTGACTGTACTGCAATCAATAGGATCTGAAAGTTATTTTACCATGGATAATTATCATCATTTCTACTTGAAAATAAAGAATGGGTTTGTGATTGATCATAGAAAAACAGCTGAAAATAAGCAGACTGGAGATTTTTAATCATCAATTTAAAATTATTTGTATCACACGCTTTGTGGATCATCAAGGATGTCTGTGGTCCAGTTCACTTATAAGGGTAAGGACCAAACCAGGCAGAATTCAAAAGCTGGTCTCGAAGAAATAAGTCACATCAGAGCTTTTGTGTCACAAATGTGCTGACTCTCTAAAGCTTTCTGCATTGCCTGCTTTGGGTCCTTCTGAAGAGTATTTCCCTCACCATCCAAATGAGGAACTGCTCATCTCACTGAGGTCAGATTATGGGATCACAGCAAGGTGGAAGTGGAATATATTTGCGTCTAGATAGGTCAAATCAAACAAATCAAATGAGACAAGAAAGCAAAGATGGGTATTCATAGTTTTGATTAGGCCTCATTATTTTCTAAGCAATTTAGGCTTTAAAGCATTATTAATTTAGGAACAGTGTATATCTTTGTGAATCAAAACCAGTGGAGAGTTAAACCACTATAATTAATACAGCCAGGCCTGCTGACTCACCTCCACTAAACACAGTCTCTAAAAGCCAAATCCGCACATTAATTGCGATTAATGCTTCTCTCCTCTTTCAAGCACCATGGAGCAGTTTTATAAACACCAAAGTGTGTTAATTTAAACAAAATATAAGAAACCATTTTTTTTCTAGGTGGTAAAGCTGGGTCTACATATTTTCATTATTGCATAATGGTTACCTTTAGCCCATAAACCTCAAGGTCACACTAAGGTCACAATGAAGTGGCAAATGTAATAAATGAGAAGGAAAGTAACTAGAGAACATATTTAAAATGACTTTTTCTAGCTAGGTAAATAAATGTTCTTTTAGTATAGCTCATTGAGTAGGGCCGACTTAAAATAGCATCTCTACTTAAATCGTTCATCTACATCCATGGTAAAAATTTTTTAAATTTCTTTTTAGTGTTTATTTTCTCCTCCTAAAACACACATGCTAGAATTTGCTCTGTCCCAAATGGTGAGACTGAATACAAAGGCAAAGCCATCCTTGGCTTAGAATGTGCAGACACTAACATTCAAATAAAAGAACGCAAAACAAGTACTATTTAGATTGTGAAGACAACATTAAAATAAACAAAGAAGAACAAAAAGGATAAATCCAGGCTCTTTGTGCTGCTAAAATCCACATCCCTTATATGTACATGGGGTGGTAGTAATCTAACAGCAGGAGTTCATAATTTTAAAAAGCTGTGTACCTGCTACTTTCTATGAAACAAAGGCACAAGCTTGCTCAGGCAGAAAACTTGAGATCTTTCTGATCCAAATGTGTTGGTCACATGGTGATACGGCCCAGTCCTTCTGCTGTGTTTTTCATTTATATGCTGTTGATACCCAAGGTACAGCAAATAATGTCATCAATTTCCTTCAATTACCTCATAAAGGATTCATTTGCACTCGGGGAATAAAAAGGTTGCGACAGTAGCTTTAGGATCACTCAGCAGCAAGAATCGGCATTAATAACTATCCTCAGAGGCACAGAGGGAGGGAAGAAAGCCATTTACTTAACATTCTTTAATTCTTTGTGGTATAACAAGACTATGTCATGATTTAGAGCTGAAAAGCACAGTTGTTTTGCTCACAAGAAAAGTCTTTCATAGCTTACACATTTTTGTGACGCTTGGAGTTATAAGATCTGAAGCTGCCTTTTACATGGTATCCCCCTGCTGAAAGCTCTCAGCCTTCAGAGTCAAACAGAAAAAGAAAAAGGAAAAAAAATCCGAACATTACTTTACTCCCGAGACATCAAATATCCCAGGTCTTATTGGTGTATAAAAAAATTTCTTTGTACAATACTTAGATACTGCTGAAGAAAATAACTTTTGTATGCCTCTATCGTCATGTAGGGTCATGTATAGCTAATGAAGCATTCTTCCTTTGGTTTGATTACATAAAGAGTTGGTTTTGTAATATAATAGCACGTGAAGGTCAGTATGGTTATGAAAGAAACCTTAGATGCTATGACAAATCCAATAACTATCAGGGTATTTGTTCATAAAAGCAGAGCATTTCTCAAAATATTTTGCTGATTTGTTAAGGTATAGGGAGGCATTCACTGGCTTCAGGGCTGACCTGTAAGACCCTATATAGTAAGACTGACAGCAGAATTTCTTAAAAGGTACGGATTTGTATTTTAGAGTAAAGAGACAAAAACAGGGATCATAAAGTTGAAGTGCACAAGTATCTAAACCAAAGGGGAAAAGACACAAAGATCAGGAGTTCCTAATCTGTACCACCCAGCTTCACCAACTGTGGGACAGCAATGCTGAATCACTCTCCATATGGTATTTCAAAGTCCTGTTTCAGGCCATTTCCCCCCAGTCTAGCATGCCAACCATCTTCACAAAAAGAGACTTGACTTTCACTTTTGTGTCCCTTTTGAGTATTTAAAAGAGGGAGCGATTCACATCTTAGAAAGTAGGAATCTTTGAAGTGAAATTTCCTGAAACTTTAAAGGTACCAGACTCTCCTACAACAAAAGTAGGACTGCACTGCCCTCCAGAGGGGACTTCTTGGCAAATACATTCCCTCAATTAATGAAATTGGGAACTAAGCAGCTATGTTACAGTAATCTTCATTGCAATTTATTCCTTCCACCTCAAATACGTTTTAAAATAGACACCTACAAATCAGTGGCAACCTACTGTTTCCCTCTAGAGTATTCAATTGTCTCAGCTTTCCTATCTTACCTCATTCTTTTTTGTCCTACTCAAAAGTAATATTTGCTACAGCGATTGCTCGTTGTGAAATATTAATTATTTTGGTTGGAGGGTGTACTTACTTATGTGCATTTTTCAGAGAAATCAGACTAAACCGATAGCCTAAGGAAACCTTAACAAAGCTGAGGATCCTCGGAGATGACTTACAGGCACACGAAGGAACAGATAAGAAATCGAATATTTTACTGCTTAATTATGTTGTCATCACCTCACTGAAACTTGAAGGGTGCCCACAGCTATTGTGAGAAAAAATACAAATTTATTTTGAACTTTTTTCTTCTTGAGCTTTTGTTTTCCACAGCTGTGTAAAATCTGCTGTCCCATCTCACATATTATCTAAATAGGAGGTGGTTTTTGGATTCTCACTTTGTATTTATTTACTATATCAGTTCAAAATTTTTGAGACTTAAGACAAAGCTAATAATTTCTTGATAAAATTGTAATAACCTGTGCGCCTATATGAATGAAGAAAAACACAAAACTGAAAAGAATTTACATGGTAAAGTTAAACTTTAACAAATATTTATGTAGGGTTTTGCAAATATGAACACATTTCATTACCATAACATCTATGATATATGTATTGTTTTTATCCACGCCTTCTACAGATGAAACACAGAGGTTAACTCAAATTGTATAGCTGGGATGTGACAGGGTTGAGATTCAAACTCAAACAGACTGGTCAATTAACTAAAAAAAGGGATTACAAAATGTATTTCAGGTTGCACTCAGAAAACAATATTCTTGCACCAAGCCCAGGCCAGCCAGTTAGCTGGCGGCTGGGTTCAGAAACTAGAAGGCCCCTGGGAAAGCTGTCGGTAACTACAAAGCTAATGTGGTCAATGCTCAGTGTCGTTATGGGGATTAACGGGGGTCACAGCTTCATGGCAGCACCTGCATAGCTATGACATAAGCTTATATCTGACATAAATCATATCCCCTCTGTTTTGAAAGCAAATAATAAAATAGTTGTTCCATGTCTCTTGACCTTTACTTTGTGAAACTTGGATTTTCCCCTTATTGCTACAGAATGTACTAACCATCCCAGAGAAACAGACTTAGAAACTCCTAAACAGAACACGTATAAATGTCTACCTCCTCATTTCCAAAGTGATTTGCATCTTAAACATCACTGACATATTATTAAGTTTTAAAGTAGCTTAAAATGAGGAAAGGAAGGATGAGAAGGAAGGAAATTAAGAAAGAAAGATGGCTAAAAGAGGATATTAAAATGCTAGCCTTGACAAAGATACATGATCTACCAGCTGGTGATAAAGGGAAATCAGATGGACATTGCCACAAACAGTTGCTACATGATGCTTTGCACAAATGTCAGTAAACCTGGTGTACAGTGAGCTTCTGAATTTATCTTTTGCATAGAATCTAAATACTTAAAATGGCCGCTTCCCCCAAACCATTGCTTTTCAAAACTTAGCATTAACATTACATAAAATTCAGTGAAATAAAGTTGCCAGAACTTGAATTTTTTTTTTAAGAAATAAGACAAGGTGGATAATTACCCTTAAGACATTGAATTAAACATATGTAAAATAATTCTGACATTCACACATTCAATTTTCTATAAAGAAAAAAATGCACTGTAAAAGATATTAGATAGGAAAAATAAGAAAGCCCTCTGGAAACCTATTGAATTAACATTACCACATTTATGTAATACTAATGTCATAAAGACCAGAGCTAGTGGCCAGGAAGCATACCCAACGAGAATACCGTTTAAGACTGAGGTAGTACCTAACCCTCACGTGGAGTCCCATGCTGTGGCTTCAAGGGGAAAGACTAAGCAAGGGACACTGGCTGTTAATACAGAATAGCTACTTAGTTGCTTGAATAAAGGATCTTTTAAAACACTCTTTCACAGAAAACCTAAGTATTCTTTTTTAAAATATTAAATAATACTTTTTATTTAAATATGCACAAGGCAAATCTATGAGATTGATATTAAAACATGGCATATAATTTTTAAAAATTTTAATGTTATTTGTTCTTTTAGATATACATACAGTAGAATGTATTCTGGCATATTATGCATCGATGAAACCCTAAATATTCTACCTAGAAAGATATATTTTATCTTTTGCATAGTGATATTTCTATTGGTACAAAAAGTGAAACCCAACAACACATTTTTTGGTTTAGGAAATTTGTTATGAAAAGTTCAGCTAATACACACAATGTTAGTGTACTTATCAAGAAATTACATAAAAATATTTAATATTATGAAAAGTACAAAATTACTAATATAATGAATAGTGACTCTGTTCCCTAATTCAAGGTTTAACATGCGAATATGAGAGTAAACATAAACAAAGTCACTATTTTTAAGAACTTACATTAAACTAGGGAGAAATTAAAAATAAATTAATAAAACCATATAAGATTTTAGCTGCAAATTAGTGCTACAGATAAAAAAAAGTCCAGCAATGAGGAGAGGCAGTACTGTGTGTGCCCCTGCTGATACTCCTGTACATGAGGTCGCCTGGTAAGGTGTCACTGATAAGATGAAAGAACTGGTCCCTTATGTAGGAGAAAACAGTTCTGGGCTGAG
The DNA here is from genome assembly GCF_048772815.1 of Callospermophilus lateralis. Taxonomy (NCBI): domain Eukaryota; kingdom Metazoa; phylum Chordata; class Mammalia; order Rodentia; family Sciuridae; genus Callospermophilus; species Callospermophilus lateralis. The sequence continues at coordinate 76,174,468 of NC_135305.1, read as the reverse complement.
GCAACAGAAAGTGGAAAGGTTCTTGACTAGGTAAGGCATAGCATGCAGTGCTTTGTGGACCTCAGTAAGGTCTGGATTTTTCCCTGAGAGAGGAAGTCATTGGGAAGCCAATGTGAGAAATGCATTTCCTAATTTTGGGGAAATATGACTGTACTTAAGTTATAGGAAGAATTTATATGAAAAAATGGTCAAAACTTGGAACTTGAACCAAGACATGGGTTAAAATAATTTCTATTATACTTTATCATATCTATAGGACCCTATCCCAACTAATGAATTTCTCAACCTTCCTTTCAATGGTTATCATTCCTGCAATGTAGTATTATTGAGAAGAATAAATAATACAAATAATGCCTGAGAGCCTCGATTACAGTAAGCGCTTTTGAAGAGTAGCTGTTGCTTTAATGGCATTGTATGATGCTGCAAAATGTGACTTCAGGCAGAAAAAAAAACACACAACTTTTCAAAGGGCTGAAGAGAAGGGGAAAAAGTTAATATTTAGCTTTTGAATCCTGAAAGATATTAAGTGACTCTTGAGCTCTAAATAAATCTCCAAAAAGATGCCAATAAGAACCGTATATCAGAATAACAAACATTTTTTAACTTTATTTTATTTTAATTATTTATACGTGGTGCTGAGGATCGAACCCAGGGCCTCACATGTGCGAAGCAAGCACTCTACCGCTGAGCTATAACCCCAGCCTAACAAACGTTTAATTTCATAAGAGAACTTGGTATACGATACAAATGCCTAATTAAGATAATTAAATTATGACCCCTCCACTACACTCAATGAATTAAAATAGACATACAGCATGATAGAACTTCTATATTTTTTAGTACATATCTAACTGAATACTCCCCAAACCTATGAGTATGACAGTAAATTCATTTTTGAAAGAGAAACAGATTCAGAGAATGTAAAAGACGTGGCTAAAGTTACACACCTAGTAAGTGTGGCCATATCTGGCCCAAAGTAAGTGCTCTGTAAATGTTAATACATAAGTGCTTCCTAAATGAACATATGAATCTTTACTCTGAATCTCACCTCTTAATGGCTGATACTGCTTCTACAGTTCATTAAATCAGTGGGTGTTCCCTAAATTCTAATCATAAAAAGTACCTGAGGTGTTTGTACTTCTTTGTGTCCCACTGCAAGACCTAGAATCTTTCTAGGAGCAGCTAGAAATTGATATTTTTAACAGGGAATTCAAGAGATTCATACGATAAGATGATTCTGAGAAACACTGGATAGTTACAGTATAACACCCTTTTCAACTTGTAGTTGCAACTTCATTCTCTTTTAAAAAGAGAAAGTAAGAATACCTGGTCCTTTAACCCCTCTACCTACTTTAAAACTGTATACTTATTGAACTTATGTGCAAAGAGAGATACACAGATTTAAAAAAATATATATATTGCAGTGTTTTTACTTTGCCTTAAGATCCCTGTGGTTATTTCATCTGAATGGGAGTAAACACAATTTACATGGGAGCTATTGGTTGTACTTTTGGTTTTCCACTACTAGGAATCCAAGCAAATATCTAAGGAAAAATGGTCGAAGATTGGAAGTTCCTTCATGAACTAGTTATAAAAAATACCCTTCCTGACCACCCCCAGAGGCTCACAATCAAATTTTCACAGTATCATGAAATTTCACTTCATATTTTATTTCTTGGTAACAGCACTAAGAGTGTTGCTGATGAAATGCTCATTTTCCTTTACTTTCTGGTAGGAGTGGGAAAACAGTCTTCATTTGGAAACTTCTTAATATGCTTTAAAAATACACATGCTGTATATTCTGGCAGTTGTTGGGTGGTATGAAAACTTCACAGTGCTGCTAACTAGGATTGGATTGGATGCTGTTACATTAATATGGTGAATTATTATATTTTTCATAAAGTTTTGTGTTCTAAAGAGAAATTCTGTAAAATATGCACTCAGAGTAGTGCAGAGAATAAGAGCAATTTTTAAAAACTCCCATTCTATGATATGATGTTAAAAAAAATGGATCTGTCCAATAGCATCCTATTATCTTTGTGCCACCACAAGCTCCTGTGATTGCCCATGATTTGTGAGGTTTGCATTAGTGTGACGAAAGACCCGAGGCAATTAACTTGTACAGAGAAAGCTTACAGTTCTGGACATCCTGTTCAAGATTGGGCAGTCCCATTGTTTTGAGTCTTTGGCAAGGGTGCTGGATGGCAATGGCGGGAAATACGTGTTAGAGTAATCCATGCATATCCAAACCAGGAAACAGAGAAACAGAGAGACTTGGGTCCATCTATCTCCTTCAACGGTATACTTCTGGTGAACTGGTAACCTAATGGCCTCCCATAAACCCCACAGCTTACAGGTCCCCACACCCTCCCAACAGTGTCACTGGTGACCAAATATTTAACATATGGACTTTTGAAGGATACTCATTCAAAGTATAGTAGTCCATAAATGAGTAAAGACTAGGAAAACATATCAAGGTGACAGACAAGCTATTCTCTTTTCAGACCAAGAAAAATGACTATAAACTTTTATCTTCTGGCTCCCAAGAAAACAATGAGAAACTTCTACTTTTCCTTGCTGTGAGATGTCAGTGAATATTAACTGATGAGAATCGCTGATAAAACATGACACTGTCTGTTGGAAATGTAGAAAAACAGCGTCCTCAGTTCCACCCAGTATTACAAACAAGCAATAACATCACAAAGGTTTTCAGATGAGAGGAACATTTTGAGTGCATATTTTCTGAAAATACTATTTCCAAGTCAGAGGACTTTTTTAAATTTTATTTTAGTAACAACAAAAACTGCAGTTCTTTTCTTCAAATTAAAACAATTGGTTCTCAGGAAATATTCACTTTCATATTTTAATTCAACCCAAAGTTTTTAAAAAGAAAACTATGTCCAATAAATGCAAAACTACAAAGGCACATGACAATTTGGGGGTTTAAGTGACCCAAATTCTCTCATAAAGAAATTGCCATAAAGGGCTGGGGTTGTGGCTCAGCAGTAGAGTGCTCGCCTAGCATGTGTGAGGGTTCAATCCTCAGCACCACATAAAAATAAATAAATAAAATAAAGGTATTGTGTCCAACTACAAATAAAAAATAATATTAAAAAAGAAATATCCATAAAGTTGTAATAGCAATGGGTGATCATTGTTCCAAAGCAATATCAAGTTAAAGATGCTTGAAATCATCCATTTCGATATATTTGCAACATTAAGTTATCCATTTCAAAGGTTTTATGAATTCTTTTAAAATGCACACATTTTGTTTTCTCTTTTTATAGCACAATTACTGCTATCTTAAGAGGAAGAAAGAAACTTTCTTCATTATGGACCAGAATATAACTTTCTTTTAGCAAATGATTTGTAATTAAACCAATTATATGCAGCATTCAAAAATTCAAAATGTCTTTTCTGTATGTTCTAAATTAGCATTGGTCTGCTCTAGCCTCTCTAGGGAAATTTCGAGAAAAAAATGAGCTCATGAAAATATAAAATACATACCTTCAAACTCAGAAAGCCGCCGCTGTGTTTGGAACACAAATATTAATTACTACAGGAGAGTTCTTTAAGAGAAACACAATTCAGAGGCCTGGAAAATATTCAACTCTAATGCACGCCAAGAGCCAGCAGGGGGAGTAAAACCCTGAAAATATAGGTTAAAAGGGAAGGAAAATGCTGAATGGAGGTGTAGACAGCACCAACACAGAAATAAGGAGAATCCGCCACTCAATCAAATAAGGGATAGTAATCATATTCTTTAGGGTCTTGTCCCAAAGATATAATATGCTCTGGAATTATACCTCCTCCATCCCATGAAAAACAAATTCATCTCTTTCTACATATATTCTATGGAACACAATTAGCTTATAGGGCATTTCTTCATCAGTCCTCTACTACCTAAAAAAAGTCTTTCTTCATCTTCTGTTAACTAGCAAAGAGAATGAATCACTCTACTAAAAGAAAACCAGGAACTATCATTAAACAAGAATGTATTAGATTAACAAATTTTTGAGTTCTGCTACATGAATGGCTAGAACTGTGATTCCTATTGTCAATGACTCTTTCATCAGACATTTGTTCTAGTACGTGAGAGAAAATGACATCCAACATGAGCTGAATGATTTAACAATGTAGAGGCAAAGGAGAGGGTAAACTTTCTGAAAGCAATGAACAGTAGGCTAGGAAAAAAATTCAATCTAGGTTAAAATACACTCCCTTTTCCTAGTGTTTAATACATTTCATACATAGGGACACAGCATTACCTCTAGAAGAATGGAAAATTTTAGTCTTTGAAAACACTCCCTCTCCATACATAGAATTTCTAATGCATATGATTAATGTACCACCTATAAACCTCTCAGAAGCAGCTACCACCACTGAACAGGTGTTTTCTGTCTGATTATTTTACTCACTAAGATAGTGAAGGGCTATACACTTCACTCATTCTTATTCCATTAAGATGCAAGGCCATGAGGGTTTAGTAGAGGGTTTAGTTGACCAGACCAGCCAACTCCCAATTATGCCAACTCTAGGAATTGACCTCACTGACCCCTTAATAGATTTTTTCATCAAAGACATATCTTCTTATGAATTTTACTTTTCAACCCTTAGAAGTTGGGGAAGAATTTCTTAAGAGTTAAAAAGAGAGTTTTGCTAGAAAATCTTCAACTGTGCAGTTAACACTGAATTTGATAAACAGTACATTCCCAGCAACAGTCACCAAAATTCCAAGTTAAATCTGTGCCCTTGGAACAACGCCAAAATGCCACAGCATATTTGCACTTTGAGCAAATTTCAAATTCTTAAATCCTATTTTTTTCTGCCAAAACAAAGGCTTAAAATATGTGGATTCTATCTTCTCTGAAAATTTTACAATAGTAATTTTGGATGCAAATAAAAATGCTTTTAAGACCAACAGAATGGGAGATTAATTTGTCTTTCTATTTTAGTACTAATACCACCTAAACTATTTCTGGAGACCACATATAAACACAAGTACCCTGATAAAGACACTATCATGATATGTCTTTGAAATTAGACAACTTCATTAGAATTTGGGCCATCTTGAACCATATCCTTAACCACTCTACCTCAGTTTCCTTACCTTTTGGATGGAGATAACAATGCCTCACAAGCTTGGTGCAATGAAATAATACCTGTAAAGTTCTTAACTAGTTTCTACCACATAGTATCAGTGAATGATCCTACCACTATCATAACCTGTTAGACAATTACACCTACTTGGTTCAAGACACAATCATAACATTTGCAAAGTTTAAAAAAGGCATTTACAGTTTTCACTTATAATCTGAAATGCCCTGATTTTGCATATTTTAGATAATGAGAACCCCTCTAAGATACTAAATATTTTCTTTCAAATATACCAATCCCTCTGCCCCTTTCCCCAATACTAATTAAGACCTTATGGAAGGATATTCCTATTGAACTACTCATTGCAGAAGAAATTCTAGAGAAGGTACAAACGACTTGATCATGACCCAGTACAACTGGTTAACCGAAAAAATAAAGGTTCCTTCAAAGCATTCCTAGAATATACTGAATCGTTTCTTACTTAGTGAGCACCTTAAAATAAATACCTTCTTATATTTTTAATAAAATAATACTATGATTCTTTTTGGCAGAAATAAATACATACATAAAGGGGGAATTTGCTGAGAAAATAATATTTTCTAAAGGAAATTTAGATTAGTATAGAAAAAAATCTATACTGAAATGGTTCTTCTTTCACTGAATGTGGGGGACATCCTGGGGGGTTAAGAAGGCAAAGTCCTCTAGTGAGAATCAAGTTAGAAATTTATTCCTGTTTTATATTTTGTTGTCTTTTAAAAATAATGAATTTGACATTATTATTGTAGTCTATTTTATTTGAACTGAACTTTTAAAATAAAAATACTGATACATAAAAACATAAAATTGAACATATTCATGGAGTATCATGTGATACTTTCATACATGTATATACTGAAAAATGTTTAAATCAGGTTAAATATAACTATCCTCAAACATCTGTCATTTCCTTATGAAAAAAACCACTCAAATTCCTGTATTTTTAAATATATAATGAATTATCATTATATACAGTCATCCTACTCTGTGATATACCATAATTTCTTACTACTATAAGTATAACTTAGTACCTTACCCATTTATCAACCTCATATGCTTTTAAAGGTGAATTTGGATTCTAGTTTTAATTGTGATGTGAGGAATAGTTCCTTTCTGCATTGCCATATTCTGCAATGTGACACAGCAGAGAACGTGTCAGACACCTAGGCAATTTTCCTGTAGATAACATGAATTTTATGATGATTTGAAATGTGCCTATTTTTTTCCACTAAATTATGTTTAATGTATTGTAACTGCATGTAAATAATTTATATACCATAAACTGCCTTGGAAGTTTTAAATAGCAAGTTACTAATTATCTTCCTTGCCAAAAGTTCATAAGACATGAAGTATTTACTATTAAGTAGCTCCTTCTTTCACTTTAGGGAACGCTGAAATGATTCCCAATGAGTAATTTCAGTGAACCACGCATTAAAAAAAAATGATGACTAAGATACCATAAAGACATGTTAAAATCCTATGCTGCTGAGTTTGTTTGGTTAAACAGAATAGATTTATTGAGAAAGATGAAAGTAAAAGAGAATCTTCCTTTACAGGTGATTTTATGCAAGGGAATACAAATCATGAATACAGGACTCAGTGAATTGGTACCGGGAATTTTTCAGGATAGACACTATCATTCTCAAAAGAACATTTTGAGCTTGGGAGGCTAAGGCAGAGGATCACAAGTTCAAAGCCAGCCTCAGCAACTTAGCAAGGCCTTAGGCAACTCAGTGAGACCTTGTCTCTAAATAAAATACAAAATGGACTGGGGATATAGCTCAGTGGTTGAGTGCCCGTAGGTTCAATTCCCAGTACCAAGAGAAAAAAAAAAAAAGCACAAAAAGAAGATTTTGAGTGCTATGTTAAGTTTCCTTAACAAAATTTGTCCCCAAAATCTTTACCCAACTTCCTATATTAACAGTTACCATCTGTATGTCTTTCAAGACATATGATTCTTCTCTCTCATTCAGTAGAACCACTTAAACTTTAGCTTGAATAAAACATAAACATTAAGCTTTTTTAACAGAAATAGAAATTTAATATAATATAAGTGGACAGGCATTATAAGTAAAAGAGTGTTGCATGTGATTTTTAACTTAAAAATGATAACAATAAAATATAAACTCTTTAGGGAGCTGATAAGTATCTGTTCAGTGCTTTAGAGTGCTGTTTCATTTAAATCTCTCAACAATCCTAAAAGAAGACACAACTATAATTTATAGATGAGAGACTTGAATTACAGAGGGAAAATACTTAGCCTTTTGATAAAATGGAGAAAAATAAGCATTAAAACATTATTCTCATCATATAAATACTATTTTGAGTAAGAAACTTCTACTTGTTGCCACGATGGTATATGTAATGGACCAGACTTACTCTCCCATCTGAAGCAATCATAAAATAACAACTTATCTGAAATAAGTTTTAAAACACTAGACCCCAGACAATAAAGAATGGTGATTCCTGAGAGTTGTAAAATATACAAGATAAACCCAGAAATTGTTCCAACTTAATTCCTTGAAAGATTTTCCAGTTAAGGTATAGTGAGCAGAAACCCAGGAGGAACTCAGAAAACACCCAGAGTTGAAGGGGCAGAGTCCCAAGTCTGAACACCAAAGTGTTCACAGGTCAGAACCAGAAAGAAGAGAACAGCACCAAGAGACAAATTCTAGAGCTATACATAAAGCCCCTTGAGTAATCAGCAGTGTTCTCATCAGTACATTCGTGTAAGGAAACTAATCCAGGGAAAAGTCACCATAAAGGACTGGCAGCAATAGTGCCTGACAGTCACTAAGGAATACAAATAACACCTATTCACACCAAGTAGAGATAAAACCTCATGAATCATGGCACAGTGGATACAGAAAAACTAAAGAGATTTCCCTCACAGAAATAATAAAGTCTAGATAGCACTGTACTAAGCATGCCTAAAAGGAACACAAAGGATAAAAATGTTAAATCACTGTGTCCCTGAATAAAGCTGAAGAATATTTTTAGAAATACAAAAAGTTTACACCCAAGCAGGTAATTTTTTTATTACTTGGCCTATAATAAACATTACCAAGCATGCAAGAAGCAGGAAAATATGACCCCAAATAAGAGGGGAAAAATCAATCAAACAAGGCACAAAACTGAGAGATGCTAGAATTAACTGAAAAAATAAAACATACTAAAATGGTTATGTAACTATGTTCTATATATTCAATGTTAAGTAGTGAGTGCTGGTATTAGAACGAACCAAATGAAAATTCTAGAAATGAAAACTATCATATGTCAGATGAAAAACAATTTTGGATGAAGCTACCAAGTGATTAGATGATTAGACATTGCAGGGGGTAAAAAAAAAGATTAAAACTTGATGACATAGCAGCAGAAACTACCAATATGAAATGGATAAGATAATTTTCCATTTTTAAATAAGAAAGGAGGAGTGTCAATATCTGAGACCATTTCAAGTGGTTTTAAAAGCATGTATTTAAAGCTCCCAAAAGGTGAGAAATGTTTGGAGAAATAATGTACAAAAACTTTTTCAAATTTGATGGAAACAATAAATACAAATCCAACAATGTCAACAAACACCAAGCACAATAAACAAAAATACAGCAAACCTGGTTATAATCAGATTGCTCCAAAAAAAATCATAAAGGAAGAGAATATATTCACAGCTATTGGGGGAAACACACACACACTTTAAGTGTAGAGGAACGAAGATAAGAATGGCAGGATATTTCCTGTCAGAAACACCATGACCAAGAAGACAGTAGTGGAACATCTTTTAAGTACCAAAAGAGAAATGTCAACTTGGATTCCACATACAGCCAAAATATCCTTCAAAAATGGAAAGACTTAGCCCCAAATCACTCATCACCAGAAGGTATGCACTACAAGAAATTCTGAAAAAAAGTCTTACAGGCAGAAGGAAAATGATACCAGACCGAAGAAATGGATTTATACAAAGAAATGAAAAAACACCAGAGAAGGTAACTATGTGAGAAAACACAAGTTTTATGTTATTTAAATTTCTTTAAAGATAATTAAACATTTAAACAAAAATCATTAACACATTAATTATAATCTACGGCTTATAATTAAAATAATAATAAAATCTATGCCAGTAATGGTACATTAGGAGGGTAAAATGGAAGTATAGTTTCCATAAAATTCTAGTACTATACATGAAGTACCATAATATCATTTATAGACTGACTATGATAAATTAAAGATGAATAATATAAATTCTAAAATAACAGCTAAAATACCCCAAAAAACTGTAAATAATAAGCCAACAAAAAGAGATAATATGAAATAACTTCTTTAAAAAAAATGAATCATATTCCCGCTAAAAACTGGAACAAGATAAGGATGTCCTCTTTCACTTCTATTCAACATCATCCTTGAAACTCTAGCCAGAGCAGTTAGACAAAAAGAAAGAAATTAAAGGGATACAAATAGGTAAGGAAGAACTCAAACTATCACTATTTGCTGATGACATGATTCTATATCTAGAAGATCCAAAATATTCCACCACAAAACTTCTAGAACTAATGAATGAATTCAGCAAAGTAGCAGGATATAAAATCAACAGCCACAAATTAAACACATTCCTATACATCAGTGATGAATATACTGAAAGAGAAATTAGGAAAATTACTCCACTCACAATAGCCCCCCCCCAAAAAAAAACTAATAAAAGAGGTAAAAAAAAAACAAACTCTACAATGAAAACTACAGAACACTAAAGAAAGAAATTGAAAAAAACCTCAGAAGATAGAAAGATCTCCCATGCTCCTGGATAGGCAGAATTAATATTGTCAAAATGGTCATACTACCAAAAGCATTATACAGATCTAATACAATTCCTATTAAAATCCTAAAGACATTCTTCATAGAAGTAGAAAAAGTAATCATGAAATTTATTTAGAAAAATAAGAGACTCAGAATAGCCAAAGCAATCCTTAGCAAGTGAAGCAGGAGGCATCACAATACTAGACCTTAAACTATATTACAGAGATATAGTAACAAAAACAGCATGGTATTGGCACCAAAATAGACTTGTAGACCAGTGGTACAGAATAGAGGATACAGAAACAAACCCACATAAATATGGTTATCTCAAACTAGACAAGGGTGCCAAAAACATTCAATGGAGAAAAGATAGCCTGTTCAACAAATGGTGCTAGCAAAACTTGAAATCCATATGAAGCAAAATGAAATTCAACCTCTGTCTCTCACCCTGCACAAAAATCAACTCAAAGTGGATCAAAGATTTATGCACTAGAACAGAGACCCTGTGCCTAACAGAAAAAAATTGGCCCAAATCTTCACCACGTCAGCCTAGGATCTGACTTTCTTAACAAAACTCCTAAAGCACAAGAAGTAAAATCAAGAATCAATAAATGGATGGGCTCAAATGAAAGAGCTTCTTCTCAGCAAAGGAAACAATTAATAACATAAAGAGAAAGCCTACAGACTGGGAATCTTCACCACATGTATTCCTATAAAGCATTAATCTCTAGGATACATAAAGAACTCAAAAAACTTAACACAAAAAAGCAAATAACCCATTTAATAAATAGGGCTAAGGAACTGAACACACACTTCACAGAAGAAGAAATACAATTGTTCAACAAATATATTAAAAAGTGTTCAATATCTCTACCATTTAGAGAAATGCAAATCAAAAATACTCTAACATTTCATCTCATTCCTGTCAGAATGGCAATCATCAAGACTACAGGCAACAATAAATGTTGGCAAGGTTGTGGTGAAAAAGGTACACTCATACATTGGTGGTGAGACTGCAAACTGGTGCAACGACTAGAAAGCAGTATGGAGATTCCTCAGAAAATTGGGAATGGAACCACTATTTGACCCAGCTATCTCACCCCTTGATTTATACCCAAAGACTTAAAATCTACATACTATAGTGAAGCAGACCCATTAATGTTTATAGCAGCTCAATTCACAATAGCTAGACTATGGAACCAACTTAGATGTCCCTAAATAGATGAATGGATAAAGAAAATGTGGTATATACACTCAATGGAATATTACTCAGCTTTAAAGAAGAGTAAAATTGTGGCATTTGCCAGGAAATGGTTGGAGTTGGAGAATATCATGCTAAGTGAAATAAGCCAATTCCAAAAAACCAAAGGCCAAATGTTTTCTCTAATATGTGGATGCTAATTCACAATAAGGTGAGGGGCACTAGGGAAGAAAAGTGTTACCTTAGATTAGGTAGAGGGAAGTGATGGGAGGGAAGGGGAGGGGATGTGGGGATAGGAAAGATAGTAATAACTAAACAGACTTATTACTGTATGTTATATGTGACTGCATGACCAATATGACTCTGCAACATATACACTCAGAAAAATGAGAAATTATATGCCATCTATGCATGATATATCAAAGTACATAAATGCATTCCAGTGTCATGTATAACTAATTAAAACAAATAAAACTTTTTTAAAAATGAATCAAAAAATAAGTTACAAAAGGAAAAGGGAAAGAACAGTTTACACAAGTAGGAAATAAATACCAAAACCAGATTTAAACCTAATCTTATCAATGTCTAAATGCAAATGGCCTAAATAGTTCATTTAAAAGGCAGAGAGATTGCTAGATTGAATTTTAAAAATGTACTCAACTATATATTGATTTTTAAAGATTTATTTATTTATTTAAATGGGTATATATGTTAGCAGAATGCATTTTGATTCATTGTGCACAATTGCAGCACAACTTTTCATTTCTCTGATTGTACACTTAACACCAAAGAAAAGAAAGAAACAAAGAAAAGTAAAAACAAGTTCAAAGCTAGCCTTAGCAAAACTGAGGCACTAAGCAACTCAGTGGGACTCTGTCTTTAAAATATAAAATAGGGATGGGGATGTGGCCCAGTGGTTGAGTGCCCCTGAGTTCAACCCTCAGTACCCCCGCCCCAAAAAGGCAAGTTAAAGTGAAAGAAGTGGGAAACATATACCATACTAACAATCAAAAGAAAGTTTGACACAAAATAGATTCCAAAGTAAAGAATATCACTAATGACAGCCATTCATAATTGTAATGCACTCATTTTACCAAGAGGATATAGCAATTCTAAACATTTATGAACTTTTATAAATGAACCTTGACAAAAAAACTGATACAACTGCAAGAAGAAAAAAACAAATCCATGATTATACAGTAGAATATTTCAACATTCTTTACTCAACAGTTAGTAAAAAAAGTGAATAAAAAATCATTAAGGATAGACAAGAGTTGAATAGCACAATCAATAAACTTGACTTCATTAACATTTATATAAAACTCCATACTAGAATACACATCCTTTTCAACTGGGTATGCAATATTTACCTACAAATGTGGTTTTATACACTAGATTAAACACTATAAAACCAGTTTAAATAAATGGAAAAGAATTGAAGTCACAGAAGTCATGTTTATTGACACCAATAGAATAAATTGAAATCACATATAAAAAAAGATAAATGTGAAAATCTTAAAATACTTAGAAAATAAATAAAATACTTCTAAGTAATCTGTGGATCATAGAACAACTTAAACGGAAAATTCAAAAGTATTTTTGTTGTGTAAATTTAAGGTATACAACATGAAATTTTGATACACATGTATATCAATCATTAAGTGATTATCATAGCCAAGCAAATTCACATCTATCATTGACACAATTTTCCTTTTTATTATTTGCAAGTATTTAAAAATAATGAAAACACAGCATATAAAAAAAATCTGTGTATTGCAACTAATGTACCAGTTAGGGGAAATTTTATAGCACTAAATAGCTATATTTGAAAATAAGAAAGGTCTGAAGTCAGTTACATTGGTTTCCACTTTAAGAAAAAGAGAGCAATATTTTTTTTAAAAAGCAACATTATTCAAGTAGAATTCAGAACAATATAAAAATTATCTTATTTTCATATATCTTTATCAAATGGGATTTATCTTAGTAATGCAAGAGTGAGTTATCACACAAAATCCATTAATAAAAGATACCACATTAGCAGAGTAAGTGACAAAAACCACATGAAATCTCAACAGAAGCAGAAAAAATACTAAACTTCTTATGAACTATATGGAAATGGGTACAAATTTTGGATATATCTTATAATAAATGCTATTCATTCAGTAAGAAAACAATATATTTATTAAGTACCTACTATGCACCTGAGCCTAATTCTTAGATCTACAAAATCATTAAGAAAAATAAGACAAATTTGCCTCAGTGGAGATTATATCCTTGTAACTATGGTTATTATCATTACAATATCTTTTTCTTCCCCTGGTCAGATCTTCTTTGAATAATAATGGCTTTCTACTGGACTTCAACTTTTCCAACACAGTGTGTCCTTACCATACATTCAATGGATTATGTAACTTTATCATCTTGTTATTGTAGGCCTATGCATATTCTCTATTTCTTAGATATAAATTATCTTAAATACAATACTTGTCTATTTCCCTTCTTATTACCAGAATAAAGGCACTTAATTCTGTTGAAGTTCTAGATTGCAAAACAAGAGAGAAAAACAATAACAGCTAATTCTTATATAGTACTTATACTTTTCAAAGCATTTTTATATCAATTTTCTCATTATCTCATTTTTCAAACTCTATGGGTTCACCAGAAATGGTAGCATTATCTTTATTTTATAGTTGAGGAAATTGAGGTCCAGAGAGGTTAAGTGAGTTACCCATCATTCACAGCTATTTAAGAAAGAGAGTTTCATATACATGCATTATCTTTCTTGAGTGTAGTGGCACATGCTCAATTATTTCCTCATAGGCCCCTTCAAATACTTTCAATAAGAAAGCTTTCTAACATGCTTCTAAACTGTCAGTAATGGAGTTGATTATACATACTCAAACAATCTTACGCTGTTGTAAGAGGATCAAACCAGTCAAAGAATGAGCAAGTGACCTTGTGAGGAAAATTAGATCAAGGAACTAAGAACTCATTTTATTATAACATTCGATTCCAAAATATGAAACATATTCTTCATACTTCTACAAAGTTACTCCGTAACAATAAATTCTCCTTAATGAAGGAGCTTTTCAAAGTGTTATATAGAAATGCTAAAAAATTACATAAGTCACTTTTTAGATCTATATCATGGAACCATGCAGTCAATTTAGCTAGAGAAATAATTATCTTACTCAAAGTACTTAACAGAGAGTAATTCAAAGAACTCAAAATATATTCTGGAGATCTCTTCACCCAAGTTTAGTGGAACTGCCTCTGCACAGCTGACAGGAAGAAACGAAGGAAGGTTTTCCTCTGCTATAAATAAAATACAGAAGTATGAGATGGGGGGAATTTGAAAGTTGGTTGATTTGCTGTTCCTCTTTTAAAAGTCACTAAATTAATGTGAAAATAATTCATACAGTAAATTGTTCAAGGATTTCTCCGAACAACTGCAAATCTTTGGAAAATAATTTACTCTGTCACTATTTCTAAAATAGTCATTATTATAAAATAATGTCACTGGAGAAAAACCAACAAAAGTACTAGGAGATGAGTTTCAAGGCACAAGCAGAGGTCATTTTATTTTAATTATATAGTGTTTTAATTTGGTGATTATAAGATATTCTGACAAATTAATTTCAGTTAAAATTTAAGTATGTAAACTTCACATAGCCACCATTTCTTTTTTCAACACACTGTCAGAATGTCAGTTTTTAAATAATTACTGTAAGTGATAGGACACCACTACTGTTTAAAGAAATGCTTCCATAAGAACTTATGTCCAATGGCTTCCTCAAAAGACAATAGATAAGGAATAAATAGTGGCAATACTTTGTCATCTGTAAAATATGAAATGAGCATAGTATCTTCAAATTGGAGCATGACATTTTAGAAATATTTAACACAAGATTACATGAGTAATAATAATTAAATCTCTCCTAAATGGTTAGAAACGCAACCAAGTTTCTATCAGTTTTATTCTTTAAAATACAGAAAGGACATTTTATATACATTCAGAGTGAAAAGTACCTATGTTAAAGTGAAGATAGTGTTATTTACAATAAAAGAGACTCTGCTTACAGAATCCAGAGGGCCCTGTTTGCTTATCTGTAGTTAAAAACTTGAATATGTAGAATGCATCTAAATCACTGTTTGAATGTAAAAATGTGAGGGGGGAAAAGAGATTAAAATATAAAAGTGGAAAAACAAAGCTAGACAATATTTATGTACAAGTTAAAATGATGCTAAACCAAATGCCAATAACAATAATAAGAATAGTTATCTGACCTGACAGAACATATGCTATACATGTTATTATTCTTTCCATTTTACAGATGGGTAAACTGAAGCACTAGAGATTATAATACTTGTTCAAAGCCCTGTATCTAGCAAAGAGTTGAGTTCATTCTAGGAATTATAACTAGAGAAGGTAAACTCTTAATTTTCTTAAAAAAATTTAAATTGTTATGAACTAAATACCTTTATCATTATATAATTTATATTATCAGTATAGCAACAGGAAAAGTAACAAAACACATGAAGAAGTTGAAAAATACAAAATTTTGTGCAGCTGAATGTTTCTGAATGATATTAATTCATGTCTTACTTCTGTTTGCTCCTTACACATGGATTAGTCTCTTCCCCACCATTGTACCGGCCATGATCCCTTCCCCATTCACCATGTCGGCTGATAGAAAGAAGTGGTGATTTGGAATCAACCCATGTAGAGCATGGTTTATAGTTTTGTCCATTTCTTCTTTACTTCCTGCTTTAAGTAAAACATTCTAAGCATTCTTAGAAAGATAAACAATATCTTATCATTCTCCCTTTCCTGAAAATGAGACTACTTTCCCCATGATCTCTTGTGGTGCTCTTCCTACATATTTGGAAATATAAATGTCATTCTCATTCATTCCCCCTCCAGGGCTTCAGTAGAATCCTGGAGACTAACACAATGAAAAATAGGTCTTGAGTCTTCCCAGGGTTGAATGAGTTCACAGCAAATCTACCTATATTAAGACTAGAATGGACCTGGTCTAACTTGGAACATGGCAATGTGCAATCTAAGAGAAGCTGGGACGTGGGATCTTCCAGTTACAGGCTTATTTTTAAGGAAGCCACAAGACTGGAACCTAGGTTTGTTGGTGGCATAGAGATTGTGCAAGAAAAAGAAATGCAGAGAACAACAGAGTCAAAGAAAGATGTGAGAAGATTGCTATAACTGAGTGTAATCTAGAGAAAAAGGACCCACAGGAGAACAAAAACACTGTCCCCTTATTTAATTGACATAATATATTTCTTATTTCTCTGATGCTTTTGCTAATTTTTGTTCTTAGATTTGTTTTCATTCCCTTCATTAATTGCATTTATTTTGGGTTCCTCTTTGTTTTCTTCCCATTTTCAAGGTTTTATTTATTTCCTTAGAATTGGGCATTCTCCTGAGAGATGGTGAGCATGCAGGGCATAGAGTGACAATTCTCACATCCAGAATGTAGACTTTCACTTAATCTCCTATTTACCAACCACATTCCTCACTCCCAGTTTCCCATATCACTGGCATTATGGTTTGGACATGAGGTGTCCCTCCAAATCTCATGTGTTGATGCAGGAATATTCAGAAGTAAAGTGACTGGATTATGAAAGCTGTAACCTAATCAGGCCATCCTAGTTTAAATGACTGGGTGGTAACTATAGGCAAGTGGGGCATGGCTGGAGGAGGTGGGCCACTGGGGGTATCTCCTAGAAGGCTGCATCTTCTCTGAGGGTCCCCTACCCATTTTCTATCTTCTTGGCTTCCATAAAGGGAGCAGCTTCCCTCCTACATGCCCTTCCCCTGATGTGCTGATTCATCTTAGGCCCAGAGCAGTGGAGTCTGTCATCTGTGGACTGAGACCTCGGAAACTGTGAGCCCCAAATATACTTTTCCTCCTCTAAGCTGTTCCAGGTCTTCTGGTGACAGTCACACAAAGCTGACTAACATACCTGGTGTCCCAAATTCTCAAAATCCTATGCATTGATTTTTTCAAATGATCAGCTTCTCAAACTCTGATGGATAAGAAAGAGACTGTGCTAGGGCATTCCCCTAGTATATAAGGTGGTGAGGGTAGGAGAGAAGTGTGATTAGTAATCTAACTGATATCTAAACCTATTTCCAACCAACCATTATATTCAGCTCTTACCTCATCCCTACTCATTAACCCTAGAGTCTTTAGAGTTCAGGGAACAAAATATCTTGCTTCTCAATATCACACTCTCTCTAGACATTGAATGTGAATTTCCTCCATGGTAGTAACACTTCTACACCTTCCAAAAATGTGTTGATACTCCTTCTCTGCAATTTCCTTCTCTCCTATTCCCCTTGTCCTGTATATTCATACTTTCAATCTTTATTGCTACTTTAATGGCATTTCTGAAAGTAATAGAGATAAATATGTTTATTATTTGATGTTTTGGATTTGATATCATTAGTATATCATGGAATATAAGACATACAGCAAGCATGCCTTGGGCATATTATACTAAATTACTCATTGAAATACATTATCCTATATAGTGATGAGTTATATTCTTTCTGGTTTATTAATATTTTTCCCAGAAATAAATAGCAAGCTTTTTTCATATTTTATTCCATCTCTAGAGAGATTTTGATCTATTTCTGTGATTAACTGTTAATGAATTCATAACTCAGCCATCACTAGTTTAAGTGAATTATTTCATTAAGATATTGCTAAATTTCATTTGCTATTTCACACTCAGATTTTTTGTCTATATATTTAAAAATGGATTGGATTACGGATATATTTTTGGCAATGTGAAACTTTGTCAGATTTTAGAATCAGGTTTTTGACTTTCAAATTAATTAAATTAAGTTAACCATTAATTGGAATGCTTTTTTATGAATACCTATTCATAAAAACAAGAATTAACCTCTTAAAAATTGAAAAGTTTACTGGTAAAAATATTTTGAGGAATAATTTTTAAATGATGATTTATCTTTTTTTTTCCACTTAAAATATTGACGTTTTATACTCTGAAACTAAGAGAAGTTAGGCATTGATATTTTTCCTGCCATCAAGTTTCATGGTATATCAGCATATAATTTTTGATTTTTATTAAATTTAGAAGTTCATTTCAACTTCATTACTCATTTTTTAAGTAATTGTGCTTCATATTTTTTCTGGAGGCTATATCCATGAATTTCTAATAATTAATTTTAAGAAACAGCTTTACATATATGAAGGCTACTTTTTATTGTTTCTTTAAATTTTATTGTTTATCACATCTCATTCCTCAATATTACAATATGTTTAAGTTTTATAGAATTTTTAAATGTTCCTATTTTGTGTGGGGAATAGTCTTGTATTGACAACATTTAATGTTATATATTTGAAATGAGTAGAGCTTTGGCTGAATCTCATGAGATATTTTGAGTTTTTCCTGAATAGTTATATTATTCTTTAAAAAAAAAAACACACAATTACAGTTTCAATTTCCTCAGATCCTGCAGGTTTTAATGGTTTATTTCTTCCAAGCATTTGTTTGTATTATCATTCTTTGTTATTAATTTCTAGTTACATACTGCAATCATATCGTATGCTATACAAGGTATCTTGGCATATAAATTAATGCCTGATAATATCATTAACCAAATATGGCATGACCATAAATTTGAGCATAAAATAAATTTAGACTTCCAACACTTTAAGAAGGGATCCTGGAGTAAGATTATGTCCTCACAATTGTGTGTTTGTCAAAGGGTCTTTCACATCCAAAATTAAGCCAGGTCTCCACTTTCCTAATCTTATAAGATATATAGATTTATCTGCCTTTAACAAAATTACTTTCTCATAGTCTACTCAATGTGAAAACGAATAAGCATGGTGGTTCACACCTGTAATTCCAACTACTTGACAGGCTCAGGCAGGAGGATCACAGGTTGAAGGTGATCTTGGGCAAATTAGTGAGTCCCTGTCTGAGAATACAATTTTTAGAAGGCTGGGATAAAGCTCAGTTGTAGAGCACTTGTCTAGGATGTACACGGCCCTCCATTTAGTCTCCAGTAAAATACACACACACACACTCAGTTGAGTATGAAAAAGAACAACTTCCTTCAACACAAAAATATAAACCAAATTGAGATATGAATTTTTCAATCATTTAAAATAACCACTATCTTTAATTTTTGTATGTGTCTTATCAATGTATTTATTGACATCCACAAAGGTTCAATGATGGGCCTATAATCTCACATCTAGTATAGAGTGGTTAGGGGGCACAATAATTTTTTGGATCCTGGTGCTATAGTTCCTTTCTTAAGGGCCCTCTCCTTTTTTTGGTCCAAACATTGAATATACTCACTAATTTTAAGGACTTTTTCATTAACTGTATTAGAAAAACCATGTAAGAAGAGAAGCAAGAGCCAAGTTTAAATGATGAAGTTTTCATTTGTCATTTGTTTGTTTAGAAAAATCAGAGAGAATGGGAGATTTAAGCAGACACTTTGAGAAATGAAAAATTGTCTTAAAGGTGTGATAAAGAAGTCTGTCAGAGAAACTATGGCTATCCCGGTCACTTCATAATATTTACTGGTCAATCTTACTTCCACCAGAATATTTTGGTTCTGAGTTTGAAGATAATCAGGAAAAATATGAAGTATCTGTATAAATTTCTCACTCCTAGAAAAAAAATTTTAATTAGAACGTCAAAGAAATAAACTGCACTAATTTTAAACAAGTTTAAATGTTTGGATGGCTAGCAAATATGCTGATGGGAAGCATGTTGAGCTGACAGAAGTCTAGTATCAGTGTTTCAGTCCTGTCCCTGTGACCTGAGCATCTCATGCTACAAGCTTCCCTAGATCTCCCAGACCCGAGAAGCTCTGCATGGGTGATGACTCCCACCCCACTGAGCTTGCTTTTTGTGGACTAGAGTTTTCAGATGAAGGCTGTTTTTTGTTTGTTTTGTTTTGTTTTTATTTCAGGTAATATCTATTGAGAATAGAGTAAAAAATGCCAGACAACAATGCTGGGTAATGGGTTATACCATTTAAAAGGGTATTTATGGTCCCTAGCCCTAAAAAATATCTTGTAGCAGTCCACTACTCTGCGCTTCAAATAAGATGGTTAATGAGAAAAATTTTTTTTAAAATCATCCTTCTAATATTTGTGTGTATATTTTGTACTTATTTGGGAGTTAAAGTTGATAAAAAAGGAAAAATCAAAAACATTAAACATTTCTGCTACATTCTTTAAGCAATAGTACAAGGATCAAAATTACATTTCATCACACACCTAATAAATGATAGTGCTATATTTATCAGCTCCATTTTTGTCTGAGATGATTAGACGTATTTGAAGTTTTAATTGAAAGTATATCTACAAAAAAAAAACCCTGAGCATTAAAAAAAGACAATATTCTGGTATGCCAATAATAGCAGAGATTAATAATCAAAGCAAAGGGATAATTAAGAATGGATATTTTAAATAAATGGAATTCAAAAATGTCTGACATGCTTGATTGTTTGACTAAAATTAAACAACTAATCTGAATATGACTGATGGGAATGATGCTAAAGGAACAATTAAAACAAAGCAAATCTGATAACTTCAATCAAGTTAGGTCTTTTAATTCTCACTTTACCTTCTGAGGGATATACCTGAAATACAAAACCTACAATTTCTCATATCTATTTATGGTTTTAGAAACAAAGAAATCAGTGTGTAGCTGTTCCACTCAGACTGCCCTCCTGGATCATGTCTGTGAAACCCCTGTTGGCCTTTAATTTCCCTGATTCTCCTCAGGGTTGTTTGCCTTATGTTAGCAAAACCAGGATGCCACAGTACAAAACTTGCTTCTCTGCCATTTGTTTCAGATTACTCTTCCTACATGCTCCAATTTGCATAACTTTATTGTTTTGTGGATTCTAAGCTTATGAATTTATTACCAAGGCACCTGCCAGTGTTACTGTATTTAAGGAACTGTCAGCAGTTTCTATTTTGGGGCTCTAAGTTAGCTACAAAAATTCACTCTGGGTTGAATTTTGGCATGTGTTATAGGGTAACAAAACCAAAAGTGAATTATTTTTAGAAAAAAAAAAGGGAGGCAGTGGAGGGGAAATAGTTCTTGGGGTTTTTTTCCCCCTCTTCCTTGAGGTAGAAATATAAAATTCAGAAGTCGGTGGTTATAGAAGTATTCTGAGTGATTAACTCTCCTCAGTTTTTCTGAAGTTAATATCTTTTTCAACCCATTAGTCTACATTGCAGACCAATGCCTTGAGGTATTGTGGCAAAATATTAAAATTATCTCTTCTAGTTAGAGACAATACATCTTGTAAATGCATTAATTTTAATAGTGGAATAGCAATTTCAGGAGAAAAAGATTATCCAGTTAATGAAGATTAGACTAGAACCAACAGGTTTCAGATTCTTGACCAACATGAAAGCATCTGAGATACGACCTTCAAGGGTCCCTCTCTTGCTGCACACATTCTCACCAACAACACACAGATCTTCACTAAACAGACAAGAATTAGGGCTTCTCTGAGTTTCATTGACTGTTGAAGTTTTATCTCTGGAAATAATCTTCACACTTTCCATCTTTATTTGGCAAGCACAAAAGACTTGAGAAACATACAGAACTTCTGCAAAATAATATAATCAGATTTTTTTTATTTTCCCAAAGCAGAAAGGCAAAAGGTAGGTATCATGCCTTCCTATTTTCCTCCCACACAAGAAAACATGCATGCACACCCACAGAATCTTAAGCATACAATATACCCAAAATATCTTAAAAGTAACATATATAATATTTCCAATGCAAAAATTATAAGAATGTTGAGGCTAGCTAGATGGTGATATAAATTGATTACATATACCGAGAGCACTCTTTGGGGATAGGTACTTAGCTAAAAAGTTGGGTTAGTAAGCTTATATAAAATACTGGCCAACAAGGAGAGTACACTGTGAAGTGAAGAAAAGGAAACAAAAGCTATAACCTATATCCAAGCACTGTCAACAGGACACATATTCTGGTCCAGTCTTGAGCAAGCTGGTCCCTCAAGCAGGTGAATCACTTTTGTAGAAATGGAGGCACCAGACTGTCAGAGAACAGTATCATCGAACATGTCATACATGGAATCATACAATTCTCATTCAAGCTCAGCCTCACGAAGTGACCTTCTAACTACACTCTGATTCCCTATAGAGAAAATTCCAGTAAATAAACACTGAGTTGGTGTGTATCCTAGATGATTTTAATTAAAGAATTTGTATAAACCAATTTGTATAAACCAACATATTTGCATTTCAGTTCCTATGTTCATACCTTGGGAGTTTGGTTAATGCAAACCTTGCCCTGTATGACAGTGCTGTCCCAATATGCTAACCCAGGAAGTGTCAGAATGGCCATTGCTAAGCTCCACTGTGAGTCTGGAAAATGTGAGTCGAGCCTCAGCACCTAACAAGCACTTTTTAATTACTGAATGAGTAAAGGCAATGCCACCTTGTGAAACCCCTGGAGGGTAGCCACTTCTCCTATTAGCGTGCTTTAGTTGCTGTGTGGTTTTCTCTCCAATTTCAACAGGAACTAAAATTCAAAGAGAAAAATAGTCATGGTTTAAGTTTTTACAATTTCATTTTATTTTAATGAACTCAATAAAAAAAAAAAAGGAGTGGAGCTAAGGCAGAGGTTTCTAAACTATACCTCATTTCCACTCTGATGTTTTCCAGTCATAATTACTGCTTAAATAAATATTCTTCAAACCATGTTATATTTTTCCTATTTGTTGGCAGTCAATTGCTGAAAGGCACCTTAGAATACTTCTAACACAACCTTCCTTTTTACAAAGGAGCAAATTAATGTTATTATTTCATCTAATCCTACAACAATAAAAAAGGAAACAAGTACCAAAAGAAGATTAAAATAACCAAGAACTGATTCTCCACTAATTAAAATCAGGAAGTTTGATGAATGTGACGTTAGGAAACAGAAAATTATTTCAAAAGATTCGCATATTTTATGTTTTTGCTGTTTATCCAACTTGAGTTGGTAGGCTCTTCAACTTGGTCTTCAATTTTCTGGTTAATAATAGTTTTAATTAGCTTTTTCACATTTATGTGATGATATAAAAACAAGTTCCTCCAAAATGTTTTTCTTGTTTTTTTAAGCATAAAAATTTGCACCCCAAGATGAAGTGTCACCCATTCTGTGTTTTGTTTGTAATTGTTTTAATTGGTATAACATTCCAAATTTTGGCTTTGACTATTAGTTTGAATCATATGCAACTGCCATATCTGTAGGTCAGAAATGGTCAAATACCCACAATTACATATGGCTCAAATTAATGCTTGCTGGAAAATGTAGTTTTTACTACAAATTAGCTATCTTCTGATGTTTTCTTTTCTGCCCAATAGTATCTGGGTTATGATATGTAAACTAAGAATAACAACATCTTAATTGCCGGATTAAATTTAATTTATAGCAAATAACTCAGCTTATTATAAGAAATAAGTATATTTTCCTGAAAAAAGTATTTGTAATCATATAAGCATTCCATATACTAATTAAAAATGAAAAAAAATGTTTCCTTACTTAAATAAGTCTAATAACCAATAAATCAAATGTCAAGTCGTTTCATATAAATATAAATGTTAGGGCTAGGGTAGGTAGCTTAGTGTTCAAGCTCTTTCCTAGAATGTGTCAATCCCTAGAACCACACATACAAAAAAAGAATGAATAAACAGAAATCAAAAATCAGGGTAAGAATCCATTTATGGATATCTTGTCACATAGCTATATGGATTTTAATGAGTTATTAGCAGACGGGAACAATGAAAAAAATCCTTCAAGTCTTAATTGCTTTTATAAATACCATGAGACATCCAAAATCCTAGGAAAATGAAGAGATGATGGAAAATAATATATTTGGGGTGAAGATTCTTGCTTATCTGAATAATCAATCCATGGAACAGTCAATCATTCAAAACACTACCTAACAGAAGCTCTTCTATGGATTCTAACTATGAAAACGTCAGATTTCGTCAAAATGTTTATCTTATACAAAAGGGAATATATCCACAAAGAAGTAGTTTGCAAAGATGGACTTGCATCCAAAGAAAACAGCCCACAGAGTTACACAACTCTTAACCTGCCCTTCTTAGAGTTGTTAAAACTCTGAATAATTTAAAAGTGAGGGCTGGGGGTTTGGCTCAGTGCTTGCCTACCATGTGTCAGACACTGGGTTCATTCCTCAGCACCATCTAAAAATAAATAAATAAAATAAATGTTAAAAAAAAATTAAGTGATGGCGAATCCAATGATTACATCCATCTTGGATGTAAAAGAGATGAAATGCTACATTATCAACATACTCCTCTTACTCTTCATTCTAGGCACTAAGAACATGCCAGTGTGCATTGTTGTTTTGGGACAAAATCAGAAATGTGTAAGAGAAGAGGAGGAATTCAGAACTGATAATTCCTAAAGAGAAAAATGAAACATCAATTTAATTAAATAGCCAAGAAAATAATATAAATGCTTCTCAATATCTTTTACCCAAGTTCCCCTGTCCCAAACAATTTGTAAAACTCCTAAGAATGTTATAATGTCGAAGATAGATTCTTTTAAGTAATTTTATTAAAATAAATAGTATTTGAAAAAATAAATAGGAACTTTCAGTTGAATTAAGTTCTGAAAGTAAAAACTAAAATTCCTGCTAGCAAAAATGCAACTTGAAGTAAGACAATAATATATATTTACATTACCTAATACTATACACAAAATATAACTAACTATGAATAATTGGTCCAATTTGCCATTGAAAAGATGGTTCACTATTTACATTTATGTTATCAAGAACAAAACTCCAGCAGAATTTATTCACTTTCGTTAACCATCGTTAATGTAGCCAATGACAAAAAACACCACTTATCTTAAATTTTGTTTTTGCTTATATTTCACTAGGCTATGTAGTTTTTTTAACAAAAAATTAAAGAGAAATTATACTATACTTGAAAAGTTTATATGCTAATTTTAAAAAGCAAAATGAATTTCAAACGTAATCAGTACCTCACAGTGATTATATGGAACTTTATAATCTTCTTTCTCTAAATTGCTTTACTTAAGGCTGTTCTAATAATTTGCAATGGTCAGCTTGAAAAGATGAAATTATTGCTATTAAAAGCAGAGTAATTAATACATCAATGTTTTGTTCATAATGTTAACAAAGAAAATTAAGATTTTTTTGTTTTGTTCCTTATTTTTGTATTTTAAAAATGGAATTTTCCTTCCCAAAGTTCTGAGCTTCAAAAATTGAAGCAATTGCAATATTTTCACTAACATGTTTGTCCTCTCGACCTCTCTCTCCATAACCTAGTTTATCTCATAGACTTAAAATTATCGCATAATTTTTATTACCTTCTGGTACTTCTTGTTCCTTTTCTTTCAGACAATGGATTCAACTCGTATTTGTGGGTCATTTGTTACAATATACATGAACAAATAAAGTTCTTCACTTATATATAATATGCTCTATGGTTTATAGCATTTGAGGATGCAGAAAAGAAAAAATATTCATTGTAACTTTAAGAACTTTCAACTTGATCTTCAGAAAAAGAACTTCATACTATTTTCAGTTTTAGCTTAAAACAATCTGTTGTAATTTAGAATTTGGTGAGGATGTCTCATGCCATTTATCACATTATACCCTGCATTATAATTATTTCTGTAAATACTAAAGTTGTTTCGGAGACCTCTAAAAGCTGCACAGAGGCAGGATCTATTTTCTTATTCATCTTTCACATGCTTAACACCAATACTCTTCAAATTTAATGTGTACTTAAATCACCAAGGGATCTTGTTAGAAAGTAAAATTCTGTTTGATAGTTCTGAGAACGGGCCCCAAACATGGCAATTTTGACTTACTGCAAAGTTACACTGACATTGCTGGTCTGAGAACCATGTTGTGAGTAG
The DNA here is from genome assembly GCF_048772815.1 of Callospermophilus lateralis. NCBI lineage: Eukaryota > Metazoa > Chordata > Mammalia > Rodentia > Sciuridae > Callospermophilus > Callospermophilus lateralis. The sequence continues at coordinate 76,148,379 of NC_135305.1, read as the reverse complement.
CAAGGGCACAGAGCACCTAACTGAAGTCATAAACCACTTAAAGATATTTCAATTTCCATTGTGAGAAATGCCTAGTTAGCTTCTGTAGAAAGTTAATACTACTGAATACCTACACTGTGTCAAATACAGTGAAAATTTTTCATCCTTATGAGAAAGGTACTATTATTATCTCCATATCACAGATAGGAACATTAGGACTCTAATAGGTGAAGACATTTAACCCAGGTTTGCCTGATTTCAAAGTCTCTGCTCATAAGCATATCATGTTTCCTCTTGGTATCTCATCAACATGGTAAAGGAGTCATCTTGGATACACTTTCCTTCTCTCTTAGGGGAAATCTTCCTCATCCATTGAGGCCCAGAAGGATGTCACATTTTTTTCTTTTTTTTCACTTCCCCCACTTTGTATAATTTCCTATAGATGAATGTTTCTGTACTCCCTCCAAGTTTCCCATGGTGGAATCTCATTCTCATGTGGTGGTTTTCGAAGGCTAGGCCTTTGAAAGGTGACTAAGTCATGAGGGCAAAGTCCTCATAAATGGGATTTGTGTCCCTATAAAATAGACCCCACAGAGCTCCTTCACCCCTTCCCTCATGTGAGCACACAGTGAGAAGGACAGTCATCTATGTGCCAATAAACAGGCCCTCACCAGACACAGAATCTGCTAGCACCTAGTTCCCCTTCAGTTTCCCCAGTAATTCTTTCACCCAGCTAGTGTTAACACTTGTGGAATGTCACAGTTGTCTGGGTGGAGGATCCTCTGATCTTCTTTGCCAGGGTTCAGAAGCTTGAGACTTGGAGCACTGTATTATCTATTGTTGATATCCAGTGCCTAAACATGGGAGCTTCTAAAACATACAATGCACAGACACAGTCCCGTTCAAATCTGTTATGGGTTAGAGCCTAGGTATCAACTGGTTTGTAAAACTCCCCCAGAGGATTCCAAGGTGCTTCCTGGTAAAAATCCCTCATGTTGAGCCTCACAGAATGCAGTTAAGGACTTGAATTTTCATTCTCACAAGATCCCTCTAGCTGATGAGTTCAGAATTGTCTATAGGGGAACAAGGTCAAGCCAAGAGTCAGAGGCCACTGTAATAAAATGGCTAAGAGATAACAGTAGCCTGGACTAGAATCATGCCAGGGGAGTAAAAGAGAAATGGTCATGGAACTACGTACATTTTCCACAAAAGATCCAATAAGAATTAAAGACAATCAGATATGGGGCTGGGAGATAGAAGTGGATGAAGGATAACTGAGGTTTTCAGCTTGAGCAACTGTAAGAGCAAGCTTTCTATGGGCTAAGATAAAGAAGCCTTCAGAGGGAGTAAGAACCATGAAATGGTTGACATGGTTTGTTCCAGAAATAGGCCAACTATCTCCAAGGTCAATGTCATTTAAAATGGAGCCTGCCCTTTAGGAGTGGGGTTCTAGTCCCGTCCTACTCTGTTCCTCCTAAACCTCTCTCCTCCAAGTCAAATTCCCAGCTTTTCCCACAGTCTCCCTTACCCTCAAAGATCCTTTCTCAATTTTTCCCTGTGTTTCCTGGATCTTTTTATCTCAGGGGCGGGGCGTGCTATTGTTGTACCTCCATCCTGAAACTAGCTGCCATTTTCCTCTCTCTTTCACCCACCCAATATGTTGCCCTTGATTTTTTTTTTTTTATCAAATCCCTATTTACTATTAGCCAGGTTTGCCTGCTTTCCTCTCCTGCACTACAACACCTTTGTTGCCCATCAGCAATCAGCATAAGCCATGCCAACTTTCAATTAAGGAGAGAATAAACAAGAAGCTAACTCTCCCCACTTTCTATAAAATTGAACTATTCAGACTCAACTTTTTCAATATGAAAACAAAATCTCTTGCTAAGTAGGAAATGTGAGTTATAGTGTATCAAAAATAATATGTTCCCATTAAGTAAACCCTGAAAATTATTTTCACAGACAAAACAATCATGTATCTGACTAGACTCCTAAAGGGAAATTGAACTCTGTGGTATCTGATTTAGTAATCCACAAAAATTAGTCACTCTGTGGTAGTTTATGATCATGGAAATTACATTCAATACCTCTTCCTCCATATCGAAAATCACTTTTCTATTATGCCCAAAGTTTGTGATTATGAAAAAGAAATAAACTGAGTAATCCAAATTGTGTTGCTCACATTTAAATCCTAAAGTCCTAGACCAAAAATGCAATTTTCAGGTTGTGCCACACTTTACAGATGAACGGTGTTTAATGCAGCTAAATCCACAGAGAAGGAGGAATGATTTTAATATCAGCTTTACCTTTGAGTGATATTGTTCTACTTGTTATTGTCAGAAGATGGTTCAAATAAAAGAGAAAGGCCCTTGGGAAGCTGAGTGATCTGAGAGCTATACATTTCTTCCACTAGAAATCTCAAAGGAATTCCTACCTCAAAGAAGAGTAAAATAAATTTAAGTAGCTTGAAAAGTTAAATACCTTTGAAAATGAGGCTAATACATAATGGAAAACAGAAATATTTCAATTTCTGCCCTACTTTTTATATAAATTCTAAATGAAATATTCAAAGCAATAAAAAAGTTACCACTCTGCAATTTAAAAGAAATGGATACCAACATTTATATGGTTCTATTGTGCACCAGGGTGCATCTCATCTGTGGCTCACTATATAATTTGATTGGAACTTGGCTTGTTCAGGAAAGAAAAGTTAATAAGGCAATTATTCATGCACTCACTGCCCAAGTCAGACAGGAACCTGAGTCTTCAAAAAAGGCACAATATGTGAAGGAATAACCCTCCACAGCTCTCCAGTATGTGCCATTTCTGAACTTAATCAAACCATTTCCCATTTAATCTTATTTCTGTAATTCCATAATCATACAAATTGTTTTCAAAAGCTTACAAAATGATCCTGTGGTTCAAATGGAATATCTTTAGCAATATAAAGGCATATCACTCATTTAGAATGGCCTGTCCTTCAGCTAATCATCGTTGTCTATCTCATCTTCATGTGTTTTCTTTTCCTCTCTCTTGCATAGTACATGGATTCTGGTAATCATTAAAAAGGCAGGAGGCAGAGAAGAGAGGTAAGTAGACTGATATGAGAGGGTAGGATGGGAAGCACATGAAGGTCTTGAAGGTCTGGAGTGAACCAGGGAGGAGAGAGAAGAGTATGAAAGGGAAGAGACAGAAAAAAAAAATGTAGTTGCAAACACTAAGAACAATTTCCATTTCACTATTTGGACTCAAGCCAGATCTGACTTGAGTGGGAAAATCTAGGAGACATCTATAGAACTTGCCTTATTTATATCAGAGTCCTTAGGCCTTGAAATGTGGAAAGAGAAAATTACTAGGTCAAATCATGTGAAATTGCCTATCTTATAAAAATGGGAACTGTATATGGCTCAACCTAAGATAAATATTTTTTTATAGCAATGCTAGTTATCTCCTTAATCATCTCTCCTTTCTCTTCCTCCCAACCGCAATTTAAGTAAATATGCTTGGAATTGGGCAACAAGAAAGTTTTCCCAAAGAAGCTAGAGCATGACTTGAGTTCACACAGCTAGCCATGGTTTAGCAGGAACCAGCAATTAGGGTCCCCCAAGACTGGAGCCCTTCCACAGCACCCTTGTGCCAATATGTGGGCAGGAGGATGTCCAAAGAGAAAAACGGAGTGTAAGGAAGTCATGTCAAATGTCAGCCTTAATCTGCACACTCACAATTTCACTAAGGGACAAAATTTTATCTACCAAAATAGAACTAACTCCCTTTCTCCTCATGTCCCAGAGATCAATGAAGGAATAAAAATGAGTCAGCAGGAAGAATGACAGTTGCCATAAGTTAGTGGCACTTTTTAGAATAAATCCCAAGTTTGCCAAATTCAAGAGTCCTCTGCTAGTGATTAGTCAGTGTGATTGACAATAAGGGATACCTAAAAGAGTCACTGGTCCTGCAGCTCCACATTTTCAGGATTGGATAGGGAAGCCAGTACAAAGATTTGATACTCAGTATTATTACTGTTCTGAAAAATAGGAGCTCATACCATTCACAGTAAAGGTCCCCCATTAGCTGAAAGTTACAGAGAGAGATTTTGAAGTCCACGGAAGTGCTTCTAGTGGATTAATAAGATCAACCATGGATCCCATGGAACGGGGAAGACAAAGAGTATAGTCCAGTTATCTGATCAACACAATTAATCTCATAAACAGATAAAAATAATTGGCTGTTACTTTAAGCATCCTTGATCATCACTGGACACCTGAATGTGTTTGAATGTTCTTAAGACATTCCCACAGATTTGCTGATGAGCCTGTTAAAAGCCAGGCTGCCTATGGGGTGAGCAGCAGGTGCTGAAATAACGGCTAAAGAGTGAGAGAAAATCTTTTGTTCCCACTATCTTGAGTAGTTTAGGTTAAAATTTGAAACTGAAAATTGGTCAACACTGACAAAAATCCTGCTACATTAACTAAAATAGACTCTACATGAAAAAATGAAAATTTCTTTTCTCACTCAGTTTATATTCCAAGGAGGGGAAATCAAAATATTGGGTGAATGTTGAGATTGTCTACCATGAATGGTAATAGCATTTAGTTTCAATAATTGCATAAAAATCTTCTAAAAGCCTTCAACAATCATGTCAATAATATTCAGACTTGCCTCTTGATGACAAATACATCTTTACCTTCTTTTCAAATTTGTATGGCTAGAAACTTCTTCAAGGAACAGAATAGAGGTGATTTCAAATTTAGCTTTTTCCATACTTTGGCCAGAGTTGAATTTTACACACACACACACACACACACACACACACACACACACACTCACATATACACACATATAGATGAATTTTAAAACTCAAATAAAGAAATTAAATTTAGCATAGACAGCATTTACAATGGTGATTTTTCACTCCAATAATGAAGGGAACTCATAAATTTTAGGCTTTGCAAGAATAAGCAGATTTGTTTGGTTTATTTTTAAACTTATAGGCATCAACAAATAGCATAGTTTCCAAATATTTTATTTGATCTGATTTTTTTTAATCTGGCTGGGAATTTGCTGAAAACATTCACAAGTTTCCATTTTATTGGTTGCTAGATGAGTTTTTATCTGTGGATACATTATGTCTACTCTTAAACTGCTTTTTTGGCTTTGTAGTTTACATTTAAATGCATAAGCACAAAAAGAAAAAGAAAATAACTAAAAGCTACTTAAGATCTGAGATGCAATTTTGGAAGTTTTACTGAAGTACAAATTCATCTTTACCAGAAACTACTCATTAGTTACAAAGAATAAAAAGAAAACACAAACAAAATGTTTTTGTTTCAACGATCAAGTGTTTTAAAGATTATCAGTTTATAACTGAAAAACACCCCCAAACATGGCAAACACTACTACACTAGCAATCGGTAACAGATTCTAATGGAGGAGATCTGGGGTGGGCCTGAGATTATGCACTTCTAGCAGCTTCTTGGTGATATTGCTATTATAATCCAAGGGCCAGATTTTAAGTAGCAGAACCTATAATGTACTAATCAACTCAATATTAGGCCTAACTGTCTTCACCATTCTGAGATAGAAAGTGAATTTTCCCTGCCTATCAAATAAAGAAACAGAGGAAAAGAGAGATTTCATACAACTATTTAAGTGACAGAACCAACATATGAAGCCTGGTCCCTTTGAAACCAAATCCCAACCCTTGTCTACAATAATTCACTGCCTTCGTCTCTCAAGAAAAAAAGAATCTATCATTATCAGTAGTTAGTGCTTCTTACTGGCAACCTGCTAATCCATGATGAATTAATTCAAATCAACAATAGAACAGTTTAAAAATCCAGGTGCTTCAACCCCACTCCAACATAGTTCTTTGTGCATGAATGTGGTGGGAATTGAGAATTCTAAATATTTTCACCATCTCCACAGGTGACTCTGGGAGTCACCAAAGTAATTCATTGGTTATGCCTTCTGAATAGAAAACCTGCTGCAATAAATATCATCTGCATTCCATTTGTTATTGAAAACGGCAAGTATGAGGTGTGGCTGATCAAGCAAGTGGGCTTGAGGGAAAAGACTTCATCTTTTCAAAAAGTTGGATGTTTATTTAGCATTTTCTATTGGATTAAAGCACTCAAACTGTAATCTTTTGATGAATCCTTTGTCCTGGGCTACAGTCTTTGTGTAAATCTCCCTTATTTCAGGAAAGGCTCTGACCCAAGAGATGTTGGCATCCCCTGCAGCTTCAAGTAGAAAACCATCAATTCTAGACTCTCCCAGGGAGGCCAGCACTCTGGGGTGAAGCAGGGTCTGGCATAGTTCCTTTCTCTCTCTTTTAATGCTGTTTTAAAGGCAAGCACATGCCATCCGAAAGGATATGATTAGCCAGAGCTCCTCCCGAAGACCATCATCATCACATTTTCAGAGTTCAAGCAGGGCAGCCTTCACTCCCATTTCCATGCTTACAAGCAGATTTTTAAGAAGAACCCATCATTTTACACTAGACCATTTGTGCAAGATGGAGCAATAACATTTATGGGAAACCCTGGAGAACACACAAAAAAACATCTAACAGAAAGAAAGGAGACATAGAGTGGGGCCTTACACCACGGATTCTTTTCCTAAGGAGAAAGTTCTATCAGTCTGAACAACAGCTCCACATGTGCCCGGAGGCTCTTTGCCTGTCTGTGCCCAGCTCCTGTAGGCACCAGTTGATTTGGTAGTTATCAGAGAAAATGGATCAGCACTAGAACAGCGTGCCACCAGTGACAAACTGGAACCAGTTACTCAAACCATGTTAGGAAAACCATGTATGTCTTACCCCTACCCTTTCTGTCAACATTAGAAGTGACTGGCTATCCCTATATAGTTTTCTTCCAAAGCCTACTCTGAGAACAATCTTTACCAGACAGAAGTACAACATACGTAATTTTAGCAATTCTTTATTCAAAATATATAAAGAGCAATGCTCTCAGCATCATCAATTTACTTTTTTAAAAAACACTTATTTTTTAGTTGTAGTTGAACACAATACTATTTATTTATTTATTCATTCATTCTCATGTGGTGCTGAGGATGGAACCCAGGGCCTCGCACATGCTAGGCAAGTGCTCTACCACTGAGCCACAACCCCAGCCCTCATCAATTTACTTTTTAGAACAATCAGGAAGCCATGGTGTATTATCACTTTAGCCAAGAAAATCCTGCTGCAAGAACTGAACATATGACACCAAGTTATTCAATTACATTTCTCATTCACTGTGACACACCGAGAGGAGAATTTTTCATGTGGATAGTTTTTTTAATGGAGTTTTATTCCAAAGAGGACTCCCAATGTATTTGGGGGGAACAAAATGCAGCACAAAACCAGAGTACAATGCACCACTTCCCAATGAGAACATTGTAGATATCATGTTTCTCATTTCTTAAATATTGTATGAGCATATTTTAGCAGATGACCCCAAACGAGTGCTAAATTAGCCACAGAGATCTCTGTTAATGTGATATTTAAGAACTCTTGTTCATAGAAACATTTCCTCTATGTGTATTGTGTACTACCTTGATGTTCAAATATGGTCCCATCCTTGGACTAGAAGTAGCAGCAGCACCTGGGGACTTGTTAGTAATACAAAATCTCAGGTCTCACTCCTGAATCAAGAGTCTGAGTTTTAACAAGATCCCCATATGACTCACAGGCACTTTAAAGTTTGAGAAACACTGGTGTTGCACTTATGGAGCAGATATTTTATATACGGTTTTTAAATTGAATTATCATAAATTGAATTCTCATTGAATTTTTTAAATCTAATTCTCATATTAGATATGGTTAGATATTATCACTTTCATCACTACCATTTTATAGATAAAGAAACAAGACTTGGTAATAACTTTCCCAAAGTTCACATTAACAGAAAGGAACAGACACAAACATAGGTCCTTCAGATACAGAAGTCCAGTTTGTTTCTCTCTGCTGTTTGAATCCACAGCGTTTTCATCCAGTGTCCACAGACAGGTGTCAGGCAGTGTGCAAAGTTAGTGCACTTTCTTATGAAAAACTTCATAGTTTTTAACCAACTTTCAAAGAAATGTACATCCCCTCAAAGTATAACAATCACTGCTTGAAATTCTTGTCATAAATACATATAGGTGCAAACAATTGAAAAGCAAAGAGAGAACACAATCCACAAAAAAAAATTCTTAACATTGATACTCCCAAAATGTGAAGAGGATAACTACAAATTTAAAAAAAAAAAAAAAAGTCACATTCTAAAGAGCAATTTACATTTATATATTTTCTTTTAAAAATCTGTGGTCATGCACTTTTTATTTCCTGCTGGTTTTAGGATGCTTAAAAGTATAAATAAAAGCAGTATTATAAATAAAGGACTCCACACTAAAACTTTAGACCTAAGTGAAATTCAGCCCATCACTACAGATTTTAAAATGTGGTAGTTAAGAGCATGCCTTCTAATGGAATTCAAACAAATCCTGGGTTTGAATTTTTAGGGAAACCTCTTACTGTGTACATAATAGCCTTGAGAAAGTCATGTGCATTTCTAAACTGCAATTTCCCAGTATAGAATGAGGATAAGATCTAACCTACGTTTGTTATTTTACAAAGATAATATGTACAGTGAGCAGAGTGAATTGGTTACACTGATTTTAATAGTTATAACCAATTATAATTAAAATCATGGTCTAATCAGTGATTATTATATTAGGAGATTTATGTAAATTTTCTCAGGGTCCAAGAAAGCTATTCATTGATTATGTGGTCTACTTAATAAAAGCATAGGCATTTCAAGAATGAGGTGTTGGCCCAAATGCAAAGGAAAAAAAGGGGGCAAATGGCACCTAGTCTTTTTCAATTTGCATTTTTAGAGTAAATTTATGGTTCTTAAAGTATGGATCCCAGACAGTAATATCAGCTTCACAGAGAACTTGTTTGAAAACTCAACTCTCAGGCCCCTCCCCAAATCTATCCAACTAAAATTCTGCAGTTAAGACCAGCAATCCATGTTATTTTACAAGTCTTCCAGCTGATTCAGATGCACACTGAAGTTTGGGATCCTCTGTTATAAATGAAGAAAAGTTTTAGGTGAAGGATCATCTCTGGAAAGTAGTTCCCCTTGTCTCTAGGGTCCCTTTTCAGTGCACATACTCAAGGCTGTGATAGACACACTCGTGATCTGGGACAGATGTCATGATAAATAAAGATCTATTTGCCCAGGAAGAAAAAGTCAGTTTGGACTGAGACAGAGGAAATGCACATTTACATAAATATGTAGTTCTCAACTTTCAAAAGTTAAGGTGTTTTCCTAACTCTACCCACCTCCTCAAAGGGGATTAATTTCATCATTTACATTATGTAGGGCTGTGAATACTTGAACCAAAATAACTTATCATCACTTTTTAGAGAAATAAATTCCAAGTCTCTGATCACAGGGCAAGTTGGACATCTCCTTAGGGTTCAAGTAGACATTGTTAACTAACAAGAGGCAAAATGAGGAAAAGTTTGAGGAACAGAGGTCAAGAGTGTTGACTCTAGCTAGGTATCCTGGCCCAGACCTGTGATCCCCGCTATTCGGGAGGCTGAGGCAGAAGATCATAAGTACAAGGTTAGCCTCTGCAATTTAACAAGATCTGTCTTAAAACAAAAGTGGCTGGGAATTTAGCTCAGTAGTGGAGAGCTTCTGGATTCAATACCCAGTACACACACATACACACAACACACACACACAAAAGGGTTGACTCACTCCAAAACACCGCTGCCTATTTTCCCACCTGGGCTTCCTTTGCAGTGACAAGCTCTGTGACCTTGAGCAACTAATGAACCATGCTGTGCCTCATGTCCTTTATCTATTCCAAGGGGATGAACATAGCAGGACCTATCTCACATGAAGTCAAATATCAAAGGAATTCAGACATGCAGAACACACAGAAGAGTGCCTAACACCTAGAAAGTGTTCAATAAATATTAATTTTAAAAGACAGCATATGAAACAATGGACAAATGATGTTTTTTTCAGACTTCATCAGTTTTAAAAAAAAATCCATTTCCTTGAATATGAGGTTTACACAAATGCCTTCTGGTTTGATACTCTTCGTGACACCTAAAATAAGAACACAATCTCTATGTGGCTATTGTTACTTAATCATTCCATGTACTTTTGCCAGGTTTTTTAAATTATTTTTTTAAAGCAGATTGCTGAGAATCACAGGACAGGAACTTTCTGATATTTGCTTTTATCCCCCACTGCTCCTGCTTCACACTAGATGCTTGGCACATATTTATCTGTCATGGTAGAATATAAAAAATAAAAATCTGAATTAGAAAACACAAATTTCAGACTTCATTCATTCAAAAAAAAAAAAAAACAACCACAAAATTGGAAATATATTCATGTAGCTTAAACCTTACTAAACTTACTTTAAATTTATGACTGCAATGTATCTACCATTTCTGGATCAACCACAACAATTCAACTGTCTCATGAAGCTAGAGTCAAATTGCCTTAAAACTCTACTGACAACCTACCCCACAATAACTAAAAACATGTTTATAGCACTGAACACAAAGAGCAATGAAGGTTATACCATGCAGTCCTTCCAAAACCCCTTTAGGTTGTCCAGTAATGCTCCAACAGAGATAAAAAGAAAGTTATTACCTGAAATAAAACCTTAGCTTCAATTTATTGCCATATTTCCAGGCATTCCATATCAAACATAACTATAAATAGCAAGATCCTCAAAATGCAAGTCTAGTCTACTTCATAATTTATCACCCCACTTTGCCTGCCTTTCTGTCCTGGAATTCCCCAGCTAAAAGAAATACCATCCTGGTTTATCATTTTGGTTGAGAGAGTCACTGCTGATCTACTGCAAATGGGATATTGTCCCCACAGCAGGGCTGCGATGTGGAGATAGGGCGGCGGTCTTATTGCCATCTCCAGAAGACAATAGACTCCACACCCCCATTTCCCTCCCCTTGGGCTCCCCTTGCTAACAGCACAGCTATGAGTTTCTATAGAACCTGTCACCAGGGAACTGTCCAACATATTTTGGCAAAGGAATGATTTCACCCTGCAAGGAAAGAGGACAGGAAGATAGTAAAAAAGAATAATCTCTTGTTTGGATGCTGGCCATCTAATTAAATTCAGAAAAGTATTGATTCTGTCCACTTAGATTAACTTTAATTTCATGTGTAATCAAGTTGCAGATTCAAATTAACCAATGTGGGTCCCTGAAACTCCTCCAAAAATGTATCAAATGGCTCTAAGTAAAATTTCCCAAGTGAATGTGATTGCAGTCCAACTTGATTTGCTGTTTATTTTCTATTCTAACATGAAATCTCTTGGACAAAAGGATAAATTGAGGCAATGTGTTAAATAAAATGCAGGCTACATGATATAGCAAACAAAGCAAAATCATTCTCATTTTCATTAAGGGTTTGTTATTATTCCAGGGGTTTATAAAATATTCAAGAGTAACATTTTAAATTAAATTGTTGGCATGTGTAATAATTTTCCACCTAACACATCATACATTATAAAACCATTTGCATATATTAAAATCCAAATATTCCAAAGTTCACTCATGGTGACAAGGATATCAAATCTTGAAGCCTGAGCTTGACGAACTGGTATCCGGCTAGTGTGCTTCACATTTTTGCTAAATGCTGAGCAAGAGGAAATGAACTAAGTATTTGGATCTGAGCCTTAATAATGCTCAGTGTCAGGTCATAAATCTCCTGACAGGAAAATATTAAATTCTAAAACTACTTCTCAAAGAATTTGCAGCATTATTTTCTTCAGATTATTTGCTACATAGCACCAATGTTGTTATCTCTAAGGCAGTGTGAATATAATTGAGTCAGAAAACACAGAATGGTCCACATCACTTATCCACACATTTCTACCAACTTTCCACTTGATTGCCTTGCTGGTCTGTTTTCCATATAATTATCACTCACTAATATTGAATACTTTCTTCCTGAAATAAGCTAAAACACGCTTGAAATGCATGGCTTACAGAAAACTCACGTGGTCAGGAAACGTTTTTTTAAAAAACTAAATTAACAGTCCCCACACCTTTTTTTCAAAGAATAGGACAAAGAAATAGCTATCTATGCATTTAAGGAAACATGTGCCTTATAGTTAATAATCCAAATCTCCATGAATTATAGGGAAAAATGATTTTTTTCGGAGTTTTTAGAATAAAGCAGATAAAACTTTTAGAGTGCAGTTTTTTCTCCGCCTAGAAATAAACACTCAAGGTCCCTAATCAACCCATTAAATTGTTAGAAAATTGCATTTCTTGAACTTGTAAAGGGGATCACTTTAATCTTCTAAGAGAAGATTGTCTAGGACAAGATACAAAGATTTCTTATTATGATTACAGTTCAGAAGCTAAGAATAGCCATCCGAGAAAATTGAGATCAAGCAGCTTCCTGACACACATCTGACCTAATTCAAAAATCTGATTTCTATCAGTTCTTGCTGAAGACTCAGTGTGGCAAAGCTTCAGCTAAGAATCAGAGACCACACAGAGGACTCATAACCCTACAGGAAATTTACATTTAAAACATTCAGGCTTGCAAAAGATTAGAAATTATCTATAATGTCTGCCAAAGAAGATCTGCTAATTTCAGAAAATTCACACAATGAAACATTATATAGCTGTGAAAAAGAAGGAGGCAAAAAGCACTTATGTGTACAGAACAAACTCTGAGGAGTACTACAAGAGGAAAAGAAGCAAATAACATAAGCTATACCATGTTTATATTTACTGCACATACCCACACAGACACACGTAGCACAACATTCGGAAGGCTGCACAAGAAAGAAGAAATAGTGATTATTTCTGAGGAAAGGAGAGAAACAACCAGAAAAAAAGGGAGACAGAGAGAGAGACTTTTCAATTCTTGGCCCTCCAATTTTTGAATTTTGTATCTGTACACTGAATGCATATTTTAAAGACATATCTAATCATGCCAGGAAAAGAATAATCCTTGTGTTTCAAAATATCAAGCTGTGTTAGAAGTCCTTCATATCTAATGGTACGCCCAGGGAGGAATCCGAGCAACAAGGCCTACCACATCATTTCTTTCTCTCCCTGAAAACAGTGAACACTTTCTTTCTGAAATGAGCTAAAACATGCTTAAAATGTATGGGTGCAGAAAACTCACACAGAGGCTCCACATAACAAAGGTTTGGAGGAGCATCTTCTCTAACTACTGGGATTAAAGTCTACTTCCCATGGTAGTCCAAGAGGTGTTTTAGTGGCAAAAGCCATTTCCCCTCCATCTTAATCTCCATCTGCCTCTTTACAAAAACTTCCCCAAACACTCTGGAGGGAGGATAAAGAGGGGGTGGGGGGAGAGATGATTTTGATGGAAAGGCAGCTCCAAAGCCAGGCTCCAACACATCCCCATCCTTCATCTCTAAATTCCTCTACTTAAAAATTCTGAGGAAGCCACTATATTGCCCCCATATTTAGGAGAAAACAAATCCCAATTTGATGTATCTTTTTTGATAGTATTACAATCTTAAAAACAGAATATAATTTTAGCAGTGAAGATTTTGAAAAAGACTGCATGAATCCAGGGTTGAAAGACAGCAATTTACATACCCTCTCTGTACCTATCCTTATTTGCAAAATACAGATAATAATATTAGCTATCTGGCGGCACAATTATTCATTCTGTATGTTGCAATACTTTTAGTGTGAGTGATGAAATCAATTTGTTTAGTCTCAACTGGTATTTTTTTAATGGAATGAAATATAATGAAATGGAAAGGAGTAGAAAAGAAAATATGAGCTCTTAACCATGATGAAAGTTGATCTGCAATTTTCCCCACTCATACATTATATAATGTATATATGTATAAATATATAAATGCATATAAATGTATAAATAATATATATATGGAGGAAGCATATGTATACTAAGTCTCAATTTTTCACTAAGGGTCATGTACAAAAGATTAAAAGCCTGTTATATTTTAACTATGAGGATAAAATGTATTAATTCAACAAAAAATACTTTGTACTTAAAACATTGCCTTCCTTACTTAGAGTAAGTCTTCTCAGTATTAACTGCATAATTCTTGTTGTAATAACACTGATTGTCATCACCTTTATCATCTCTCTCCAGAACTGAGGGGTAAACAAAATCAATATATTATTAACATAAGTAATAAGTTATATTAAAATAATACAAATCTTCTTAAAGTTTAATTAATAATATAAAAATATCTATAGAAATAATTGTCATCAATTTACTTGGAAAATTTCTTAAAAACATAATTTGAAAAGAAATGTAATTTATATAATGTGATTTAACAAGAAAGAGACTGAATTTAGGAGCCCTCAGCAACATGGTAAATGATGGACTCGGTGTGTGTGAATGTGGCTGTACACACAAAGGGGAGTTATACAAGCTCATACAAACCTGCAGAAAATACCAACTTTCCTTTTCTATAATTCCACATTCATGAAGTAACAGCCCTGTATGAGATTCAGATCCAACCTGCAGTAACGTGGAAGTAGAGGCCTGAATTGGTGTCATGGGTAATACAATTTATTACTGGACACACACATGGTAGGGATATTTCCATTTCTACATATTGAATTGTCCACAGTGAGAAGATCAAGACTTAAACACAAAGCCATGTGCACAATGGTTATGGCCATGCCTCCATTGTAACTAGGAAAATCAAGCCGACTTCCTGATCTGAGCATGGATAGGTTCCTTAAGAGTCCTTAGCACCAGGCAGTCACTGACAAACAGATCCACTGTGACTTCACTCACCAAACTCAATTTCAGGTCACATACATGCCTAGAACAATGGAAACACAGTAGGAGATGCTGTCAATCCATGAAGAGTTTCTGGACCATCATGCATCCTCCTCTAAAGAAAGATCCATCACAGTTGTTTTCAAACGCTTTCAGAACCCAATATAAAACTTAGTCCTATGTAAAAGAGGCTCTCAGAGTTGAAACAGGTATGGGGGAACCTGGAAACCATTTCTGGTCATCCCCTCGAATCCCTCCTCCCTCCACATGGCAGAAATTGAAGGAGGTCAATGGGTTAGTCTGAAAATCTCTACTCTGTGGTGCATCAGAATGAGCAGGAACACTGGTTAAAACCCACAGGGCTGGATTCCACCTGGGTCTGATTCCAAAGGCCAAGAATGCGCATTTCTACAAGTTCCCAGTGATGCTGCTCCTGCTGGTCCTCTGCCCTATCATCTCTCCTCGTATGTGTTTGACATCACAAACAAGAACAATCTACATTTTATTCCTTTGTAACTAATTTGAAAGATAAATTTATTACAATAACATCCTAAAATATCTAGACTTTGAAGTCATTACATTTAAGGGTATTTTTTTTTTCTTTTCAACCAAGCAAGTTTTAAATTCTGATGATTTTGTTTCATTAACTCAAGGCAATCTCACCAAGGACATGAAAAGGCTCTGATAAAATGCCATCACAGCAAATGTTTCTAAAAGTTCTTTAGGTTCTGTTTGCTTACAGAACAATAAATGTTCCCTGTTTGGAAATAGTCCCCAAATGTTCCCTCTTGTTTAAACTGCAAGAATTTCTTAACATACGCGGCACACATATTGTAATCTATGAGTGAATGGAGGCCTTTCTCTTCTCAGGGAGGATGGCAGGATGCTATTTTGGGGAACAGTGAGGCTACCTTTACCATTTTTTTTTCCCTAAGTCGCAAAATACTGCAATAAAGTATTGCTCAACTCAGACTGAAACAATTTTCCCATCTGTCAAAATATTTTAAATAGTATCAAGCTGGTATTACTTTGTCAAAACATTTCATCAGAGACAGCATCTAAATTTAAACAAGCAGTTCCTCGAACTATGTAAGTAAGGTGAATAAACCGTCACTGACAAAGTGTATTTTTTGGAAAATGTGCAAGGTCTCATTACAGAGACCTTGAAGGAAATGGGTGTTAAGGATAAGTGTGCATGGGGCAAAGGAAACTAAATACCACATAAAAGGCTTAACATTTCATTGTCCTTGACATGACATATTTCAGTTCTTCCCAAAGCCATAGAGCAAGCCCGGCTTTACAATAATTCTGGTTAAAGTCTCAGTAAACTTATAATTATGCAATGAAATGTGAGTGGTATAGATTTGATGTTGGACTCTGGACAAGTGCATGCAAGAGCCTGGGATTTGGAGTTGACGCTCATTCTCCTCTCATCAGGCATGGGACTTGGGCAGTTTCCTGGAGTTTCTGGACCTCAGTTTCTGTCTATACACACAGGTGATGCCTGCCTTAGAAAGTGGACCTGAAGATAGGGCATTACAAAGGTATTCAATGGATCTTATTTCTTGCCTCTGTATTAATCCATGAAAACTCATGGTAATCTCCAGAATTTTAGTTTAAGACAGCATAAATAAGAGGGGAAATAATGACTAGCAACCTTCATACCTACAATATTTGTGACTTACATCCTGGCTTTATATATTCTCTACTTCTGTTTGTTATATGTCTGGCATATGAAAAGGATTAGCAGAACATTTTCTCCAGGGCAGTCATATCTAACATTTGTTTTCCTCTACCAATATTCTAGAAAAGATGTGAATATTTTCTCTTTAAGATACTTAGAATCAAGTAGCACATGATAAATTCAGGTTGAATATCACTTTAGGAGGGAGTATGGTATATGTAGAACAAGCAATGATTAAGCTATAAACTCTCCAATGCTTAAATAATAACAGATCTGAATTCAAGTTTAACTTATCTCATGGGAAAAGTTCTCTGCTTGCTCATGGTTAAACAAACCACACAACTAAGACAGAAACAAGGTTAAAATCATGACTCTTTTTCCTCTTCAATATTTAAAAAATATTCTATGTAGGCTTGATTTTCTAAACTTCACATTCTAATTAACCTAGTTCGTCAAAATTTCTAGAAGGCAATTCACTGGATGAAGAGGTCTTTAATAATCAATATTAGTGTCACTGTTAAAATGTTTAGTTGGGCATCTAAACATAAAACTAAAGTGCTTAAAATTATACTTAAGTTAAAGAGCTTATGTTTTTATATTTGTAATATTTTCATAATATATGACAATATAAATTGTCATAATATGCATAACAATATAAATATGTTAAATATATAAATATGTAAATATTTACATTTGTAGGTCTCAGAAATATTTTTTTTTCTGCCTTTTGAAAGCTTAAAGTATTTTTATTATCTCAAAATTACCAGGCCCCTACCTAGAGATCAGAAAGTTTGTTTCTTTGTACCCTCCATGATGGCAGGACAGAACTTTCAGTGGTTTAAATGGTTATCAATTACTACAGCTCTCAGTTGACTTGGAAGAAAAACCTGCTGATAAAAGGGGAGTTGTAGTTTATTTAGTTTGGTGTTTCAATCCATTTCTTTGGACATATATGAGCTGGGAGAAAGAGAGAAGGTGAAAAGACTAGCAAATTGGAATATGGTTTTCTGGCTTTGGTAAAAGCCAATTTATCCAAAACGTGTTTTTATTTTTGTTATTTCTCAGGATTAGTTGAGAAGGTACAAGAAACTAAAACATTTTAATTTTCTCTTACTCAACTCTGAAACCATCCATCCATTTTCTTATTCAACAACTATCTATTGAGCACCTGCTCTGTGTGAGGCACTAGCTAAGAAGATCTGTACACATTGGCTGGGGTTGGATGGAGATTTTTGCTCCTGTGGCATTAACAATCAAGGGTGGAGATGAAAGAGCATGGACAATATACAAATAAAAACAAAGGCACAGACAACATTAGAATTATAAAAAGGGGGATTCAAAGGGAAAATAATCCAGGAGAAGAGAATAACCAGGAGAGAAAGGGGCTCCAGATGGAGCTGGCTGCGAAAGGTCTCCTGCCTGGAGGGATGAGAATGTGAGCAAAAGCCAACCTCATAGCCTATCAGAAAGGATCACTTAGAAATCCCAGCTGACACTTGAGTCTGTTCAATAAAATGAGAACTCCATCAACTGCCCTGTTAAGAAGGATTCCCTAGTGGGCAAGTAAGAAAGAAGGGGTGAGGCACATACGAATTTCTAGGACATGCTTGATGCTGATGCCTCTTCCTTTCAGGGTCCCTGTCCTTCCATCCCACTTGAGAATTATCTTAGAGAAACACAAGACTTATTCTTAGATACATAAAAATAGCTTCCCCAACCTATCCTCATTGAAACTGAAGTATGCACCTTGAAATCTTGATTTGATACAGACGGTATGGAATGTGTCATATTCTATGCTTTCATGGTAGACAATCTAATTTCTATGATTCATGGATTTCTAAGATTTCCTTCTTAGTCACAAAGAAGCTACTTCTGTTCAGCTTTTATGCAGTATTTGCACTGCAATGCCTTATTTATGCTCCTGGGTCCCCTGCTTCAAGCTCCTCACAAGACAGCCCGTAATATCTTACCCACATCAGATGCCCATTTAAGGTTTGATAAAGAATAACATTATTAGCACCTATGGAATAAATTAATATAAATTAATATTTCCAGGCATTGTGTTAAGAGCTGCTAATATTGCTTAAGATTGTGAGTTCAGGGATCAAGTAGTCTAAACTTCAAACCTGCCTCTGTAATGAGATGTCTAACTTAAAACCTGCCTCTGTAATGACTAGCTTTGGACCTTTCGGGAAGTAATACACAATCATTATTTCTCTGCATTCCCACCCATAAAATCCAGATGATAATTTCTAACTTAGAACTTGATCAAGAACATTAATTGACAGAGTATATTAGCACTGTACCTGGTATCGTAAATGCAAACTGTTAAAGCTCCTACACAATCCCATAATAGTACCACATAACACATGAGGGCACCTAGGCATAGAAATTCAAATCTGATCTCCTAATTGTTAATGATGGGAAGAACCTGGATCAACCTAATTCCATGGGACTCGGTATCAGTCAGGGTCTAGATTAAGCAGTTAAAACAATAAAGTCAGATGATAAATATACAGTAGTTTAAACAGAGACGTTTATTTCTTCTTGTATGACATTTCAAGTTGGTGGGGCCTTCAGCCACCAAGGTTCTTTTCACCTTGCTTCCCTGACAGTTTCTAGATCACCATTGTCAACACATGGTTAAAAGTGGACCCAAACCATCTGAGGTTCCAGCAAGTAGGAGAGAGAAGGAACACAGACAGCCACTGACATCTCAAAGCCCAGATCCAATAGGGGCACACTGGCTCACATTCTATTTCTCAAGAACTGAGCCACGCCTGCCTGGAGGTGGTAGTGCCTAGCTGGTTGACCATGTGCTCAGAGACAACTCTATTTCTATGGAACATTGAGGAGTGAATGTTGGTAGACAGCTAACATGTCATGGATGTCAACACCTATGTTTCTCAATGTAAAAAGTTTAAGGTCTCAATCTATTGCTACCCTTTTGCTGTCTCTAAAAACTTAGCTCCTTATTCTAGGTTATATTGCCATATTACAGTGGAAATCAAGTTACTACACACCCAATAGTTGCATTAACCAGTGTTCTAGCCTTTCTGTGAAAAACTATCAGTCTTCTAATGGCAACTTTATGCTACTGCATCCAGTGAAAATCTATGCTTTTAGAAAAAAATCATTTATGAAAGAACAACTGATAAAACTGCACAATATTATATATGTGGGAAAATGGAACCAAGAAGAAAAAGTTACTTAACTGAAGTTTTAACTATTGTTAACTAGTAACTTAACCAGATGTAGAACTCTGAAAAAGAAGAGCATAAAACAAATATTTGCTGACTACCTTCCAGCATTCCAAGTGCATTAATTTATTCATACAAATAATAACTGGCAGTTGTTAAACCTCAAATACTGTACAAGACACCAAACACTGCCTATGCCTTCTAAAAAGTTAGTTTCTAGCTTTACATAATAATTTAATTTTACCTTTGATATCACCTTACAGAGTAGACATTATAGGTGAAGAAACTGGGACTCATAAAGGCAAAATCAATTCTTCTTTGTCTTCTAAAAGGCTAGGTTCAAGACTTTACTTAAGTTCTTCATGTGCTGGGAGTGACACAACACTTGCCTTGCATGCTTGAGGCCCTGGATTCAATTCCCAATACCACAAAAAAAATTAATTTTACTTCACCTAACAAAGTAGATATTATATGAGAAAACCAACTCTGGAAAGTAAAGTCAGTTTGCAAATGTCACTCAAATAGTTAATGATTATGTGAAAACTTAGGTCCTCCTGACTCTGAGACCAATGTCTTTTCTGTGATACTTCAAGCCCCAGATCCAACCATACCATGCACATTAACAATGTCTTAATCAAAAAGCAATATATCACACACCCAATATCATCATCTGAATTCTTTCACATTTTCTAGCTAAAACTATACATAAAAACTACATATGCCAAGTCAGTCCCCATTGGAACCATACATGATTAGAGAACTATGCATACGGGCACAAATCACAAGTGGCAATTACATGCATAAAATCAGTAGCCCTGACCCAAGAGTGAAGGCCAACAAGCAGACTGGGAGTATTATTAATCCTGTACATTTTCTACTTAATTGCTGTACCATTTTGGCTCTTAAATTTAAACTCTTAAATTTCCATTCATGAAAATCAGACTGATGATGAGACCTCTGCTCTTAACACCTAATATTTTATATTTTAGAAAACTGCACATATGATTTTAACAGCAATAGTCTCTGAACATTTAAATCATTTAAATGAATTAATTACTTTGTCAAATGCATATGCACAAAAAAATGACTAAGCTCAAAGATTTTTATGAGATCCATTTTCTTACATATTGAATTTGGTGATGGTTGGGAGGGAATAGGAAAACCGAGACGTGTTAAGTCTTTATCATCAGGAACACCTAATTAACAAGAACCTTCCATTGCGTCATTCACTCACACCATTAGTGTCTGGTGGGGAAAAGGGAGAAGAAGGTGGCACTTCTCTTTTGAGGACAGACTTATTCTGATTTCACAGTCTCTATAGAGTAAGTCACAAAAACAGATAAGATATTATTTTGTTCTATAGACAAATTTATTGTTGTATGTTTTTATATATGTAAATTCATACATTCAAATACAGTAGGAGTCAAAGTGTTGTCTCCATTTCTGCATTTAAATACGTGGTTAGTAATATAAAAGAAAGTATTAAGCTATTTACTATCCCAGTGGGATACTAAATGAAACCTAAATAAGTCTCTGGAATAAAACTGAGGATTAAATCACTTTATGCAAGAATAAACATATATGTACTATGTCTAGATTGCTTTCTGCTATAATTACTTTCAACATAAGCTTAAAAACCAAGAATACTTCATGTTTCATCATAAAATGCAACTCTGGCTATAATATTTAAGTTAATTTGCTTTATATAAGAAAATATACATTGTTATCTTCAAATCACTTAAACAATAGCTCATGATGTTTAAAATGTAATTCTGATGCTTATATTGAAAAGCAGGAAAGTTCCAATTGAATGAATCAATTTGAGGGAATATTCTTTTTAGTAATTTCACACAAAATGTGTAGGATATGATCATATTACCTATGCAATGAATACTTTATTTAGAAAACTACATTGCAGGAAAAAAAGTGTTTTCACTTACAGAATGAAAATATTGATATTTCTCAACTTCAGTTTTAAAGAGAAAAGTTAATTTAACTCTCTTTAATTTGACAGTAACTTTTTCAGCATGGGTCTTAAAGAATGGTATAAGCCATAACTATAATCCATGATATAAGAATGGGTATAAGCTATTAACTATAATTGATGATTTCAGGATTTTCAAATGCTGTTTCATAATCATTATAAAAAGAATTGAAGTTTTTTTATCAATTACATATATAAAATCACTTTGTCTTCCTTAAATATATACAGAATATTTCTTTTCTAAACCAAGTCAAAGAAAGATCTGTCTAGTTTTAACATAAACTGTTTATGTGAAATAGTTCACATTGCACAGAGCTCAATAACTTTATATTTATTAAGATATTTGTTTAGTTGGTGTGGTGGCACACACCTGTAATCCCAGTGGCTCTGGAGGCTGAGGTAGTAGAACTTTGAGTTGAGAAACAGCCTCAGCAATTAGTGAGGCCCTAAGCAACTCAGCAAGACCCTGTCTCTAAATCAAATATAAAAAAAGAGGCTGGGGATGTGGCTCAGTAGATAATTGACCCTGGATTCAATCCCCAGTACCAAAAAAAAAAAAAAAAAAAAAGAAAAGAAAAGAAAGAAAGAAAGAAAGAAAGAAAGAAAGAAAAGAAAAAGAAAAGAGAGACATTTGTTTGTATTTACATTTACTTATATTTACTTAGGAAGATATGTCAAAGGTGAAAAACTAAGTTAATTGCTAAGACTGGCAGTATAGATCAGTAGAAAAGCTTGTGCCTGCCATGCACAAGACCCTGGGTAGATTCCCCAGCCTTGCAAAAAATAAATTAAAATTTTCTTATAGTGTGCGTTAATTAATTTTGATAAAATAACTCCTCTATATTAACATATTGCTTTACAATCTGCTTAGTTCACGTAGTATTTTACAGAGAATATTGTATGTGTTATTCAACATTTTTAAGTGTCTTACACAACCTACTTTTAAAACGTCCTTCGGTTCATTGTTTCTTCATTAAGGTATTGTTAAAGCAAGAGAACTGATGTTTACTAAAGGAAGCCTTCCACAGTGTGTGAAACCAATTAAGATCAGATCTTACCCTAAACATTGCTCAGAAAAGTCAGCATATCTTGAAAGAGGTAGCTCTACCACGAAGAAGACCTGAATTTTAGGGTGGAGATATCTGAGTTCCTGGTAAAGTTACTTAGTGTCTCTTGAGACTTCAAGGGTTGCAAAGAGCAGAGATAGTAAAGAGTATTTTACCTGTCAGGTGTCTCTTGACAAGTCATCAAAATTTAACATCTGCTACTAAAATATGCCATTCACAGTTACCAAGAAGGAAAAAGTGTTCACTATGGTGGGGGTTTATTGGACCCTTTTCCTCTAGCAGCTGGGCTCTCCCTGACTGAACACTGGAACGATGTATCCCCAGGATTTTCCTTTACTAAGAGACCAATTATACTTTTCATCCAAGCAGGAGTTGTCTCCTGCCTTCTTGAGCTGGTACCAATCCATTTTTCTCATGCTATCAAGTCACAGACTTTCTTTCTCTATCCTTTCAGGAAGAACAAAACTCTTTTTTTTTCCTTATTGTAAAAAATCAAATTATGTCACCTCATTTCAAGGAAAAGATCTGCAAGTGGCAGCCAGACTAAAAACCGCATTGTATGCAAAGAGAATTAAATTTCTGGAAAACTCCCCTTGCCAGTAGAGTGTGGTATCATTAAACACAGAACAAAACTTGAAGCAGCAGTAGTAGGGGAAGAAAAATGTACCTTGAAATGTGATAAGGTCCATTATGTTGCTTGATGAGACTGCTTGCCTCTTCAATATATTACCCAAAGGCACTTACAAAACTGAGAGAATATATTACGTAGAAACTATCAGAACTTTTCTAAATAGGTCAAATTTTGAAGCAAAGAGGGCTTCAAATCTTATGCAGTGTTGCCAAAAAAAAAAAAAAAAAAAATAGGAGCTGTACAGTCAAGGTGCTAATCACTTTTTAAAAATCTTACTCTTGCATAAACATTAAATGCACCATTTTAAAATGCAGAGCCACACACCTGAGGCTGCTCGTTCACTGTCATCTTAATTCAGTTTCAATAATTAACTGAATTTTAATTATACAAATATCTTTATTCATTGGGAAACCCTAGAAAAGTTGGGCACCAAAAAGGAGTCTGAAATCTAACTCATTATTTTGAGCCACACTCTTACTGTAAATATAAAATGCTTTTCACTTACTGAGTTTTCATTTGTTTGTGTTATTGTAAAATTCTTATATAATGTTTTTAATAAAATTTCAGTTTTCTTATAGGCAAATCTATAATTACAGGTTTAGTATTTGTTTTTATAACTTTTCATATGGGATATTTAAAACAACTAGCAGTCATAGTATATGCCCAAGAGTGTTTAGGCAGCAACAAAATCACATGAACATTGACTGAAGGACATAATCAGGTACAAATTAAAGGAAATTAATTGCTTTAAAAATAAAAATTTGTTTTGAGAAAATTATCTCAAATTAACAAATGTAAAAAATTCAGCCTTACATTTCTCATTTAGGTTTATGATTTTTTTGATAAATTGGATTAAAATCGAATTTATGAAAGTAATAATAATATTACCTGCTAGCATATATCTGCCCTGGTACCTGCACGGTTCATGTCCAGGCACTGCCTCAGGTCCAAGCAATGAAGCACCAGTGCAGACACCATCTGGGAATGAATATAGCATGCCAATAACAGTGCACTCTGAGTTCCTGCTTATAGCACGGAATTGACACATTCGCATCAGTAACCAGCAGAACTAGAAGAAAGAGAATGTGCCCTGTAACTTTTAAATGGGCTTGAGAGAAGAAAGAACAGAGTGAAAACCATCCTCGGCTAACAGGCAGGAAGGAGATTCATGAAGGTTAGAGGAAGAAATGCACAAAAGGAAAAGTTCTTTGAATGTTCTTACACTTATCTAGACTAACTCCTTATTTTAAATATGAGAAAATTTAGGATCATAGAAAGTAATAGAAAGAACGATAGCTCTAGAAATGATGTCTGCTCATGACATATTTTTACCAAGCACTGAAGCCAGTTCTTCCGCTAATTAAGCTCTTTTGAAGCTTATGTCCAAGTCTTATAAAAAATCCAAAACATGTATTTATTGTCACAAAAATCTAACCTATGATGTATGTTTTAAAGATCAGCAGAAGAAGCATATGAATCCAAATAATGTGATGGAGAATTTTAAAACAAAAAGAAGCAAAAGGCAATAGGAAACACTCATAGTGTGTTTTAATCCTTCCATGACCTATGCATAGTGCCTAAATATTCTTTCTTCCTTCTCATTTCTTCTTTTCATGTGGCTTCAACTTTTCTCTCACACAAAAGTCTTTCCAATCTCTTCATCGCCAGTTCTGCTCTCTCAAAAAATCACTATATCCACATCTTGAATTGCTCAGAGAGGGCCAATTTGAGATGTCCTACTGCCGGAGCAAGTCCAAGTTAGACAGAGAACGTGGTGTCACAGTCTCCTTTCAAGAAAGCACAGCTTACCAAACCAATGTGTGCCACTTGTCCCCTACTCCCTTATGAGATTCTGTCAATAAATCCTGCTCTTAAAGCAGTGTTGTCTTCATCTTAGGCTTCTCCTTTATCCTTAGTTGCAGAGAGTCACAGGGGAAGTCTACTCCCTTCTTTAGGTGCCACTGCTCCCATCCTTTATATCTGATCTCACAGCATGTACCTACCTGCATTCTTAGAGAGGCATTGAGGATTTTTGTCCCCATTTCCTCTTTGCAATCCATTCTACAGGCACAGGTATTTTAAAAACTCTAATTTCAAACCTTGTTTGGAGAATACATATATATGTAGTAGTATTTTAATGCAAATGAAAGAAACAATAAACCCTATAAGGGAGGAAATTCACAGAAGACTTTACTGATAATGGTTAAATTTAATACCCTACCTTGTTTGTAAGCATCAAGGAGTTTACTACAGTTATACAAACATTCACACTTAACAGTAAAAATATAATTTTATAATAAAGTAATTTTTTCTATTTTTTTAAAGAAGAGGGAGGTCAATACAGGTTTTAAGAAAACCAAACTAATAAATTTTAAAATTATTTTTTAATATTGAGCCTTCCCTAATAGATACTTTAGCTTAGGAACCAACTACACATAAAGGTTTCAGTTCTGATAAAAGAAGTCTAACATTGGATGGAACACTGTCTTCTATTTATAAACATATAGATGGATTCTGTTGAAAATTAGTTCTGCAGGGGTAAAAAACTTGAAGCCACGTTAAAGGAAGAAATAAGAAGGAAAAAAGAATATTTAGGCAATATCCACAGGTAATGGATTAAAAACACATTATGAGTATTTCCTATTGCCTTTTGCTTATTGTTATTTTAAAATTCTCTATCATGTTATTTGTATTCATATGCTTCTTCTGCTGATCTTTAAAACAAACATATATTTATTGTCACATTTTTGTGACAATAAATATATGTTTTGGAATTTTTAGAAGACTTTGACATAAGCTTCTAAAGAGCTTAATTCACAGAAGTTCATACAAATGCAAGTTACTTTTATTTCTTACTTAATTATATTAAACAAACAAACTCCACCTGAAAACCAAAACCAAAGATCAAACCTATAGGTAGACCATGAAAAATAAAGTAGGAGATCCCCATCCTTCGACAGAAAAGCTCTAGTGATGATCTACCACTAAAGAGGCCTGATGTTAAGCACTGAGTAGATGTGCATCTTCTGTCAATAAACCCTCCATTCTACCATGGTGCTTAAAACAGCATCATCTTCATCTTAGGCTCCTTCAGTCTCAGTTATAGGAAGTCCACTCTTTTCTTTTGGTGCCACAGCCCATGAAGGCATTGAGTTTATTTGTCCCCATTTCCTCTTGGCAATCCATTCTATAGAAAATCCATTCTAGAGATTTTAACAGAAGAGTTATGCTGACAATCTACCACCAACAGGGCCCTATGTTGAGCCCTAAGCGGATGTGTCAGAATTTCTCAGCCTTGGCACTGTTGACATTTTGGGCCAAATGATTATGTTTGAAGTTGTCCTGTACATTGTAGGATGTATAGGAGCATCCTAGGTCTTTCCCTACTCAGTGGCATACTTATACCTCAGTTGTGACAATCAAAAATATCCACAGACATTGCCAAATGTGTCCTAAGGACAAAGCTACCTCCAGTTGAGAACAATTGCACCTGCTGTCTTTGACACTGGAAACTCACATATGAAGAATCTGAATGGATCAAGAATTTTACACTCAAAGGGAAATAAATTTAAACCAGCATAAATAGTATATTATTGTTTTCCTGAACACTATGCAGTTTCATGAAAATAGAAATAAGTTATAAATATATTGTCACTTGTGAAAGTAACATGGCTTGTTCTCATCTTCTTGCCTTCATTTAGTCAGTAGTAAAACTGATTGGTCAAGATGTCAACATGTGATATAATTCTAAAGAAATAGCATTTTGCCTACTTATTTTATATTTATGAACTCCATATGACCAATTCCAATTCTCTGGTGTTTTTTTAATAATTTCTTAGCTCTTTAGCATTCAATATAGGTAATCAATCCTTCCTCCTGATTAGGCTACCATCTTATGTCATCCTAAAAGTCACAACATTCTGGTTTCCTCTTTTCTCACTTATCTACCTCCCGTACTAGATCCTTTACCTCTACCCAGCTTCTAAATTTTGGAATTCCCCATGGTTGAGTATGGAATTCCCCTTGGTGAGTTTTCTTCATGTCATACATCTCCGTACACAATCACATCCATGGCTTCACATACCACTTCCGTGCCATCAGCTGCCAAGTTGACATATTTCCTCAAATGTTTCAAAAGCATTTCATCTGAGGTGTCCAAGCCTGCTCTCCTTTCACTGTGCCAGTCTTCATAGGTACCATCTCCTGAGACCCAGCTGTTCACACTACAAGATCATAACTGACACTTTCTGCACTCTCACTTTCTCATACACTTCTTTATAAAGTCCTAGTAATTATGCAGAATTTCTCACTCTGTCCACTGTCTTTATCCCTAAGGCCGCTCTGCAGGTGAGATTACCATCATTTCTAGACTAGGCAATAGTTTTCTGACCTGTTTCCATGTTTCTATTCTTGTACCTCTTGAATCTATCTCCCATCTGCAACTAATTTTAAAATGTTATTCAGATCCTGCAACTTCCTGCAAAAACCTTGAAATCACTTTTTATTGCACTTAAACCATTTGCAGCTCTCTAGCATGACCTACTAGGTCCTGAACAATCTGGATTCTGCTCAACACCTTCAGGTAAGCCTTTTTACATGTTTCCCCTTTTTACACGTTTCAACCATACTGGCAGGCACTCTTCCTCAAAGAGACCATTGCATTTTAAATTTTTTAAAATGCTTTACTAAAACATTGAATATCCAAGCCACAGTGACAAAAAAAACATTAAAAAATGTTAAAGATCAAGTTAGAAAAGGAGGACTTGAAAATGTGAAGATACTGATATTCAGTAACCCAGTAGAGGACCAAGCCCATCAAAAATTACCCTGGTGCACAGAGAAGTGGGCAGTAGCAAGATAAATGGCACTTCTGAACCTGTCTCTAACCACAGACAGATCAGAAATTTCCAACCCTGACCCTTACTTTATGAGCTATGAATGATACAGTCTTATGAGATGAACATTAGAGAGAGAAAGAGGGGAAAAAAGAAAAACAGTTTATAGTTGCCAGTATTAAAGAGCCTCTGCCTTGTCTAATGTCTAAGGAGCCAAGAACAATGACTCTTCCCACTTCATTCCCTCTTCTACCAGCAGCTCCAACTCCTTTTATCCCTTTCCTTCTCTGCAAAAAAAGAAAACATATTTTCAAATCTTGTTCAGTGTTTTTATAGGTACAGAAAGCTTGGCTGAGTCTATCAAAATGACATAAGTACTGTAGACAATGAAGGGAAAACAAGGTAAAAATGAAAGACTGTAGATCATATCAGATTGCCTGATAAAAGACAAGTCAATCATTTTATATCTGTTTTGCATTTTCAGATCCAGATTCCAGACAGTGTTCCCTTTAGTAAAGGAAAGCATTTTAAAAACACCCTTGCTCTGTTGGAGGGGGAAACAATTCTCCAAAGTTGTGAAATTAACCTCTTCCTTCATTCACACGTTCAGTTCTATTTTTGCAGTTATATCAATAATCTAAAAGAAAAAGAACCGAAAGTCAATTCCAGGTTTCTAAAATGTCTGACTGTGCATGTCCCAGTTCTCTTCAGCACCTCCCGGAAGATTCAGCCAATTTTTATTTCTGCAGTGCATCAGTGTTTATCATTTGTTTTACAACAGCACTATGTGTTCTTGAAAATTGACTTAGATGAATTTCACCCATCCTCTACAAAAATTCAAGAAAGACAAATGGCCTGAAAAACAAAATCTACCACTGAGGCATGGTTAATTTACTGAAAGAGCATTTCTTCCCCCCCCCCACGTCAGCTCAATATTTACTTCATTACAGTGGTAACTCCACCCCCACCACTGTCTGTATTTGTCAAGATTTATGACAAATTTCTAGCTTGTAATTAGGCATTATGAAAATTCACTGTGGGAAAACTGTTGCCAGACAAAAGCTTTCCCATACAATTTGCTTAAGGAATAGGGGTAACTTTCACCTTCTGAAAGACTGAGAGCAAAATCATGGATGCATTTTGATCGTACTCATTTAAACCTATTTCTTTTAGACAAACACTCTAAGAAGCTGTTAAGTCAGACAGACTTGGAACAAAACCCTGGCTCTCTCTTATTAGCTAGGTAACTAAAGGCACATTGCTCAAACTCTCTGTGCCTTGATTTTCCTATCTATAAATTGAAGATATTCACAATAAGTATCACCTAGGGAAATTGGGATGATTAAACAAGAACACCACACAGTGCACTAACAGGCATGTGGAAGCCATTACCATTTGATTTATGATGCAGAGATGGAATGAACTAGAGAAGACCCTCACTTTTGCATTTATGGCCAGCCTCAGAATTTCCCCCATTCTCATTACTAACGAAAAAAAGTTATCTGAGCAGCTTGCAGCCCTATAAGAAAGCCCAGGCAGCCTGGAGATCTCCACTTCAGAGAGAAAAGGATAAGTGCTGGGATGGGGTGCCGCTTCCCATCAAAACCACCCACACCGGCCACAGCACACCTCCTCACAGGATTATAGAGGCCCATAACTGAGCTCTTCCTGCAGATATGCTGTTCCTTGTTCTGAGTTGAGCCGAGTGTCTACTCCCTCTACTCCTCTCAAAGGGAGAAGGTGGACAAGGCAAGCTGTGACACTGTTCATTTTCAGAATTAATTCAGAGCTGGGGTGAAGGGCAAGAGTGATGAATTTTCCCAGGTCCAGGACAAAAATTACTCTCGATGGAGACTTTTTCCAGCTTTCCATTATCCAATAGTTAGGAGAAAAGCAATGGTGAGAAGACAACCAAGTGTTCTCAGGCACAATGTTTGGCTATTTGCACAGATCTCAACACTAACATCACCCTGATTGGGGGCCCAAAAGTATCTGTTCCTAGGCATTTTTATAAGTCTTTACCTGCACTTCACCTCAGGAGGTCAGTATTATTATCTTCAATTTCAGGTGAGAAAAACAAGGCATAAAAAGGTTAAGAAACTTCCTCAAGGACATTGTATCACAACAGACTGAGAATGTGACCTCAA
Organism: Callospermophilus lateralis; assembly: GCF_048772815.1. Lineage (NCBI taxonomy): Eukaryota > Metazoa > Chordata > Mammalia > Rodentia > Sciuridae > Callospermophilus > Callospermophilus lateralis. The sequence continues at coordinate 76,118,058 of NC_135305.1, read as the reverse complement.
TCAGTCCGGCTTCAGATTTCATGATCTTAAATCCTATCATCTACTCCTGCTCTCACTGGAAAAACCAACCCTTGGAAACTTAGTCTTGCTTTCTGTGATTCATAATTCAATTTTCTGTAATAATATTTCTCTAAAACTTAAATTACCAAGCTGGTGTGATCCTTTAGGGGATTTTAGGCTGCTTTCATTTACTGTTCACTATGGGCACATTTCAAAATATTGCAATTCAATAAGAGTGAAGGGGGTACACAGCACAGAGGTGTGGAAGAAACAGTGTGAGCCTGAGCTCCTAACTGTGGGAGCTGTGTGAGGGGTGCATGGGGAACTACTCATTCTATTTTCATTTGCTTGAAATTCTGTGTTATCAAAAATTTAAAAGTAATAAAAATTTCAACCATAAAGAAGAAGATAACTGAAGACCTTTAGCTGGTCAGGATCCAGAGGGACATTGAGGTTCCATAGACAGTGCCTCTGTTGACAACACTAAATTTCAAGAATTATGAGTACAGGAACTCACTGATCAAAATCAGAATTTACTAATTCTAGTAAAAATATTTTCAAAATATTTTCATCTTGCCTATCAGGAATAGTAAAGATATTAACAGAGTTGAATTCTTTGCTCACTCTAATTTTTGTTGTTGTTGCTGCTGCTGCTGTTGCTGCTGCTGCTGCTGTTGCTGCTGCTGCTGTTGGAAAAGCTTTTGTCTCCCTTCTCCTAGCAGGTTTATCTTTCCACAGCCCACAAATTACTAAATACTATTTGCAAAGTCAAACTTAAAACCATCCACCCCAGTTTCCTTTTCATAGTTCTCTTAAAAACTTAAAAGAAAGAAACTCACCCGTTCTGTTGTGCATTCCCTCTTTACCAAAGTGTGCTGTGGTTTCGAAAACTAGCCCAGTCCTTCTGAACTTTTTTGTATCCGTTATAATATTAAAGAGCCACAAGGAAGGGAAGTGGTTAGTCAACTTGCTAATTTTATCAGTCCCTCCCACTGGTTAAATAGTACCTGATGCTACAGAAGCAAAATCAGTTTTCCAGCTCATTTCCTTGCTACGGCATGACTTTATGAAGACAGCATAACGAGGGGGCAGAGAGAGCAACTGTATCTGGCTTGTAGGCATGAGAGAGTTAATGAATGAACATCTTACTATTAATAAGAAGTCTAATAGACTACAGAAACCAGCCATGCAACAAAATGAGGAGGAGGAGGAGAGAGAACGCCTGTTGGCTCCATACTCTAAGCAAACTCAATTTGGGTGGGAAAGGGAGTGATTTTTTTTTTTTTAATGCAATCAGAGGACGTGTGGGAAGTGTCTGGTGTTTCATTTGTTGATAAATTATTCTGCCCTGGAATGGAGCCAGTTTACCGGATATAGAAACTTCCACAACTCGGGGCCCTGGCTCAGACCACTCTCTTCCTCTGGAGCTTGGTAATTAAAATACAGGACAAAGTAGCAAATCCGAGCCTTTGGATGAGGGAAAATTAAACATTCCCTGAAGAAGAAGATGTGAACTGTGTCCTAGATGTAAAGCCTGCAACAAGAGAAGAAATACAGAGCCCGAGACATATTTTAATGAAATAAAAAGCTTTTGATGTTTTGATCCAACTCTGAAAGATTGCAACATATATAAAACACTGTCACCCCAGAACCCTAGATCAGGCAGTTTTCTGAGCTACTTAAATGGGTGGCATTTGAATTAAATCTGGAGTACTCACTTTGAAGTATATTTCCCACCATATCTAAGGATTATGGAATTAGAAAAAAAGAATGTATGAAAACCAAATCATCTCGAAGGTTCATTAACCCTTGCTTTTGATTGGCTGAGAAAATGTCCCTTCAGAGAATTTCTGACAGTTTATATTATATTCACATGTGGTGATGGTTTCACAAAAAAGAGTTAAATTTAGTAAGCTGGGACAGGCTAAGGAAACCAGCAGTCCTCGACTGTCGCTCTCCCTTCTTAGTATTTCCCAACACAGTGTTACTCACCTAATGAAACAAGGGAAAGAAAAAAGAATAACTTCGAGCAGAATTACTGCATTTATTTTCTACCTCTATAAATAAATGTTTTCTAATCAGACCTAAGGAAATGTCCTATAACAAAGTGAAATATAAGCAATGCTTTCTTCTGAGATCCCACTGAAGGGGAACAAGGGCATCATTCCAACCCCCAAGGTCTTTATATTTGTCTGTGTTCAGGGTGAAAACAAAGTCCCCAAACCAACACGGTACAATCATAACCTATGGCTTTAGTTCCTCTCGTTTTTATCGGCGGTTTTGCACCTTCAGGGAAGGAAGAGGAAAAGACAAAGCTCTAAAGAAGAAAGAAGGGAAGAAAAAATGAAAAAGGTTTGAAGAAAAGAACTGTGATCCGAAGTCCCCTCCCAGATCTCCACCCCACCCCCACATGCCATTGGGCTTCCCACCTCTTCAGCATCTCCTGGAAGTCTTCCTCCCAGAATCACACAGGTCTGCTGGCCCCATCAGAAATCCTAAGTGCCCTTTAGCATCCTCCCAATCCAGTCAGGGGTTATTCTATGTGATATCTTCCCAGAAGACTGAAAGCTTCTTAGCACTTACACCTGTCTTGGATACTCACCTAGAGTATCAAGTTTCTCAAGCACTAAGCCCCACTTTTGAAACAAGTTTTTTGTCTGCCCTCTTTCACAGACCCTTTAAAAGGGAAATTCACAGATTATACAACCAACTGTTATAAAGTATGTTTTTGAAAGTCAATAAAGTACTTCCAGGCAGGGGTATATACCCATTTAGGAAGTCCTCTGGTGCTCTCCCTACTACCAATGATTAAATTGGAACTCCTAATTAAGAAATAAATAAGAAGATGGTCCTTGGAAGAAGGGTAGAAAGTAAAAGACTGGAAGGTTAATAGTTGAGTGGACATTAGGATAAAATCTAGTATTAGAATAACTATAATAAAGTAGACTTGCAAGCACATGATAAAATAAAAGGAAAATAAGATTAACTGAAATCCAGATAACATGCTAAGGCAAATTACAAACTATAAAGGTAAAGAAAACATGAAGCATAATTAATATTCTCTTATAGGACCTGAGGATTATTCCTTATTCATAGAAGACTTTAAAGGAGTTCTCAACCTTCCTTCTCTTCTACTGAGCAAGGGAGCTGGAAATGCACAGACAGAATCCGGTTGAATGTGTCACTCAAGCACCACGGGCCACATTGGTGTCAATGGTATGGTTGTCCAAGCAGTGAACAATTCATAGCAAAACTTCAAATAATGAACAAAGAACAATCTTAACTGAAATTCTACAGTAGTTGTGGTTCAAGAAATTCAATGCATGCTAACTTTGAAATAAAAGTTTTGGTAAGTGCAATAGATTTTGTTTCTAGACTCAAATAGTTATAAACAGGTGTTTCACCTATATGAGTGTCCCAAAAGATATTTGAAAATTCAGGAAACATGAAAACTTCTTCCAGGTACAGAACTGCTCCTCATGTTACAGGACCCTCATATCCCTGACCCCAGCCCACTAAATGCCAGTAGTACCCTCTAAGCACGGTGGCATGAAGAATTTCCAAAAATTTCCAAAGGACCAGGAAGGCTAGTTAAAAACCACTACCCTAGACAAATCCCTGCCTTTGCAAATTCTTCTGGCTTTGAGAGTTGGGCAGGGACATCAAGAGCACAGATTAGGGAAGGACTGCAATAAATTTAGGACACATGCCCCTGCTAAAGCAGGCAGCTCCCACAACTGCAGCCAACCAGGAATATGAGATTCAGCATTGCTAAACTTCCCATCTTTCAAGAGAACATGGACCTCTGGATTTTTTACGTGAAATCTAATTTAAAAGATTACAAACACTCTTCAGACTACATAATTTATCTTTAGGCTGAAATGATCTCTGACCTAGATATTGGCAATTCAATCAAAAATATGTTTATTGACAGTTATAAAATATGCAATGTCAAAATGTTATATTCAGTGTAACAAACGGATGACTAGGCTTTTTGATCTCATTTCTAAAAAGCAATTACACATAAATTAAGTAAGATGCATTGCAGAGTTACAATGTATGTATTTATAGGTAAGCTCTAATATATCATTTTTTTCATTTTCTTTGTACTTTTTAGTATATTCCAATTTTTCTGAAATGAACATAAGGTTTTACATTAATAAATAAATGACAGAAAGTATATTTTAATTTAAAAATAAAGAGAAGTTAGCTATGATATGCTCTGAAGACATTCCGATAGGGCCACAGTTAAAATGAACAAATGAAATTCCTCTCAAATATTTAGTCACACTCATCTCAAGCACTAGTTAAAGACTAGATGTAAAAGTTAAACTGTCTCCAAATCAGAAGAAAGATGTGCCCAAATAATAAAATTCATTACCTTATGTTACAAATACATAAAGAATTCTTTTGTCTCCTATATTAGGTAGCCAGAGCCCACACAGGCAGATCTGAATGCATATCATAGAAAGCAGCTAGATAATTGTACATTGGTTTAAAAAGAGCTAGTGTTTTTAAAAGGGTAAAAACTAAATTTCCCCATGAGCTCAATAAGAATAATAATAAAATTAACCTTTAAAATGAAGGTGCTTTGGTCATTTAACTACGTTTTTCCTATTTACAAAATTAATATTAGAAGCTGAGTCATGTTTAACTCAATAAAATTATTTTATTAAGGTCCTCTAACACTTTGAAAATACTTTATAAAAATTCCTTATTTGCCAATCTTATTCTTCATTCTGCTGAATCCTGAACCACATTTTATTCCTATGAAAACTTATTTTCCACCAAATTATAAATATTTGATTAGAAATGTCTCAAAGATGAGCATCCTAGGTACCAAACCTGACATCTTGAAACATAAGCTTACATCTTTAAAAATCACATATAATAAGGCTATTTAATATACACAGCTACATATACCTCAAATTCTATAATTATGATTGATTTTTTTTTTTTTTGCAATTTGTAAATATGTACCACCAGATCATACAGAGAGAGTTTTTGAACCATGGTGACTGGTGTGGAAATGATTATGTAAGTTTTGCAGATACTGCCTTTTCTTTTTCTCTCATGGAGTACAGCTATGCATAGTGCTTATTTTGAAAGGAAATTCACCCCTTTTTCCTGTCTTAAGTTATATGCTGACTACAGCTTGAGTCTTAAATATGTTTTCAAGTTTATTCATTTCAATTCTGCAGAATCAGAAGATTATGCAGTTTGTAAATTAAATCTTTCCTTTTGGTTGTATCTTTCAATTTTGATTACAAAAGCAGATGTTGGCAGGTTTGAGAGTTGCTAGTTCAACACTGCTGGGGAACCCAGGGTAAACAACAAAATTACCAATTGCCCTGCATAAAAGGAAATATGAAAATCTCAGAAGCATTAGCATCATGTAGTGCATTTTTCTTAAGAAAGCATCCCAAAATTAGACTCTTTAAAATGCTTTATGCATTTGACTGAACTTACTGCAAAGGTGATTATTTTTAGCCAAGAATTTGCTTGTTGACATACATTCAAATTTTAAAAACAATGTGAATGGAATACAATGTCTTTAATTACTTGCTGAAAAGAAAGAACAGTTCAGTGCCTATATGTGTGTATGTTTATGTGTATGTGTATGTATTCCCCAGTAAACACATAATATTCAACTTCACTGGTAATCAAATAAATGCAAATTATTTACATTTTTACCCATCAACTGATGCTGAAGATGCTGACGCCAAGCACATGATGTGAAAAGCACTGTTGATAGGAGTGTAAATTGGTACACCTTTTCTGGGAGGGGGGGAAACTGTCAGTTTATCAAGAATTTCTGAAGCAGTTCACACTCTTTCTATTTCTAGAAATCATTTCTAAAGAAAGAAATCAAAGATGTGAATGATAATTTATGTAAGTGAAAGTCCATCACAATGTTAATTCAAAATGTCATTGAACAACTGCCAATAGTCTATATGCCTAATAAGAGGAATAATAAAAATTATGATAGAATTATATAATGGATTATAATAATAAACTCCTACACATGATGACATGGAAAATACTCAGTGGCACTAAAAATGTTCATAATACAATGGTAAGTAAAGGAACAGATACAAAAATATGTATGCATAATGATACAAATCTTGAAATACAAACATACATGTCATTCACACCCTTGTATTTCATACATAATATTTTCCCACACATTTGATACAAAACAGATTTTAAAAAGCCCAGAATGTTAAGGGTGTGTCCTTTGGCTTTAGAGATTTTATTTTTACTTTTACTTGTGGACTACTATTTTTCTCCTTGATAAAATAAATGCCTGCCTGGGAACCCAGAAAATTTAGAGTGAAATCAACTTCATGTTAATGTGAAATCTATTGTCAACTGGTCATTTTTTTTAGATACTTCCACATTTTTTATAACTTTTAAAAACAAAGTACTAAAAGTCACATCCCATTTGCTGCAAGTAAATAAGAAAAACTTTACTTAGGATAACAGTAACCAGTGTCAGTGAATATTGGATTTAAATGAAATGAAGGAGAAAGAAATTTATGGTCATTCCTCATAATACCCCAAACTTGACAAACTTTAACTTGTTTAAATATCAGAACAATCCTTAAACAGGGTTAAGTTTTCATACACCTATTTGATAGATGAAAAGACTACTTGTTATAGCTTCAGTATGAGGTGCCTCCAAAAGCTCATGTGTGAGACAATGCAAGAATGTTCAAGGGTGAGATGATCAGGTTATGAGAGCCTTAAAATTAAGGTGGATTAATTCAGTGGTATGGATTAACTGGGCAGTAACTGTAGTTGGTGTGATGTGGCTGAAAGAAGTAGGTCACCAGGGATGCGACTGTGGGGTTTATATTCAGTCCCTCATGAGTAGAGCTCTCTTTGCTTCCTGGGAGCCATGTTCTGAGTGGCTTCCCTCCTCCTTGCCCTTGCGCCATGACATTCTGCCTCACCTCCAGCCTGGAGCAAAGAAGTCAGCCAACCAAGGACTTAACCTTTGAAACTGTGAGCCAAAATAAACTTTGCCTTGACTACATTGGTCTTGCCAGGTCTTTGGTTTACAGCAACAAAAAAGCTGACTAAAACACTTCTTTACCCAAAGATTAGGTACATTGACCAAGGCCTCATATTTGACAAATAGAGGAAAAGAACTGATTACACAGCCAATGTCTAATACTATACAAAGATGTTTATTTTGAAATCCAGATAGCTCATATGCAGTAGTCTTAATACAGACAACCTAAACAACAAAATCCTAGAAGTTCATGAAGTAAAGGAGATTAATAATTAGAATAAAATAGCCTTTTCTTTCCTTTAGTTTTTATGGTAGAAAAGAAAATAGAAGCTAATACAGAACTGGAAAAAGGTACACAATAAATATGTAACTGAGCCAACTACTTGTAAATAATAATACATAATTATTGCTTTTGACTTCAAAGGGAAAGTCTTAATTATTATACAAATAATATAATTATAAAATCTAATAATACAAAAAAACTATATAAGAAAAAAAGTAAAAACTGCCTCATAATCCTATACTGCAAAAGAAGACACTGCTAAAAATTTGGCACCTCCCAGACTTTTTTTCTATCCACACATAAAAATATCACAGTAGCACTTAAGTAAATTAAGGTGGTATAAATCGCTCTGTTTGTACAGCTAGTGACATGGGGCAGGACTTTTGAATTCAAACTTCCACAGTGATGTACTTTCTACCTTCTCATTTTTCTGAGAGAAAGGGGTGAAATAATTATTTTCATTTCACAACACCAGGGTTTCTTGGGCACCATTTGGGGATTTTTCAGAGAAATATCTATAGTAGACCACCACTTACTAACTATATAGTTTCAGAAATGTTATTAAATTCTCTGGCTTCTATTTTCTCACTTATAAAATGAAGCTTATAATACTTATTCCATAGAATTACTGTGAACATTAAATAAAGTTTAATTATATAAAAAAGCTTTTGCACAGTTGCTAGCATATTGTAAATGGTCAAACATTGATAAATACAACCATTAAAACTAGTAACAAACAGTATTTAAATAGTGTTCTCTTTATACTAAGAAGGACATAGGATGATTGTGTGTGTGTGTGTGTGTCTGTGTGTGTGTTCCAATATATTTTAGTAGCTATGAGTTCATTTTGGCCCTTTTTCTAAAAGCTTTACTATATAGTTTCTAAAAATCCTTTTAAGATCCATAATCCTATTGAATCAGGAATAAAACATGTACTTAGTTTCAAGCAAACAATTGTTCGACAGAAGCCCCTTCACATTTTAATTACTCCCTCTTCCCTCTCCAAGTTCACTGTTATTCTCTGATTTTTAATCTTGAAAGCCAGTCAGGATACACTATTTATGTTATATTCAATAGGGAGAAAAAGAAGAAAAGGGATTTTATTCAGGACACTAACTCTAACCTTGAAATGTTATTTTCTGAACATTTGTTCTGCTCACTGAGCAAATTTTAGTCTTCAAGTCAGATGTCTAAATACAGTGCTTGAGCTCTGCTTAAAGGCTAAAAATATAGACTTCTGCACAAGGTGATGGTTACAAAGGAAGGTGTTTAGAATATGGTTCAATAGAAGCTAAGGTAATTGAGCATTTGCTATAAATTTCAGCCAGAAGAATTCCTCATCTACACTGAAGCTTTGGAGTCAAATTTTAGGCTATTGTACTCTGAAATACATATTACTTGAAAAGAGAATCAATTAAGGAAGTGGTTTCCTGAAATTCTTCACCAGGTCCTTAATTTTGATTATTGGAAGAGTACAAGTCATGTAATCCTTTGTCCACCTCTCTCTCTTAAAGAGTGGACCTATAAAAGCAGTATCTATGAAGCACAGTAGGTCTGACCAGGAAGACTGGCTACAAAGCTCATGCAATATTTTCCTCCTCTTGAGAAAAAAATCTATGAATAGGAGTCAAAGAACTGTTTTGATGCTCAGTAATACCAAATACAATATGGCAATCATACAGAAAGCTTACTATCCTCACACTTGGTCTTCCTCGGATACACCTTCACAAACCACAGTGTCAGGAAGGTACAGATTGGAATAGCTGAGTAAAACATTGGCCTGGGTGGATAACCCTAACTATTTCCCAATGCCATGTGTGGTCTATTTAATTTTTTAAAATTTATCCTTTTAGCCAGGCAAGGTGGCACATAACTATAATTCCAGCCAAGGCAAGAGGATCAAGAGTTCAAAGGCAGCCTCAGCAACTTCAAGGCACTAAGCAACTCAGTGAGACCATGTCTCTAAATAAATATTTTTAAAAGGGCTGGGAATGTTCTTCAGTGGTTAAGCCCCCTCTACCCCTGACACAGTTCAATCCCTGACACCAAAAAAAACAAAAAACAAAAATTTACTCCTTTGGAGAAATTAGAAGATAACTGGTGAAGGAAGAGTGATAAGGGTACATAATAAAAATTTTTATTTGTTCTTGAGTAAATAGTGCCTGAACAAATGATCAAGTAGAAAAAGAAGTTATAATAATATTAGAAGATCTCACTTGTTTTATTATCCAAATTCCTACTTTAAATATGTATTATACATAAATTCCATGAGCTTATCTTGTCTTCTTAAATACTTTATTCCCAGAGCCAAGAAACATAACTGACAGAAATAGATCCCTAACAAATATTTGCTGAATAGGTAAACTTATTTTCACTTCCTTTTATTTGTTTTTTAACTTTTCAATCATTTTTAAGGCTAATTCACAGTTATTTTCTTAAATCTCTAAGAATTCCCCTTTCAACACTCAGAATTCCCCTTTCAATACCAGACAGAGGGAATAAGTGAACAATTGAGCTACAATTCCTTAATAAAATTTTCATGAAAAAATAATATTTAACCAGTTTATACAGAGTACATAATTAGAGCTTTGCAAAACTAACTTCCAGGAAATAATTATCCCTATTAAATAGGTAAATGTAAACCCACATATCCACTGGGTAAATATTTTGACCAGTACTATACATCATCTTTATCATGAAGTAACTGGGGAACAGATCAGAATATGAAATTTTCCCTAATCATTTCATTTACTCTTACTTTATAAACATCAGAATTGCCAACACATTTATGCTAAGTTTTACGCTTATAAAACTAGTGGTGTAAAAATTAGACTGGCTATGAGATGAAGTAAACTAACAAAGGGGCAAAAAAAATCTGAGCCTAAATGAATACTGTGTTGTGTCAAATGTATTTAATAAAAAGTAATTTGCTACATTGAAACATTTATCTGTAAATAAGCATTTATTGTATTTCGATTTTTTTTGGGGGGGGTGGAAGTGTAGTTGTACTTTGTTGAATAATGAATTGAATTTTTATGCATACCTGAGATTGGCTTTCAATATCATTCAAATTTTCTCTGAAGTGACTAAAGTTGACTTTAAAGCCCCCTGAACTTACACATCATGTTTT